>NW_026880744.1:0-32258 GCF_032173495.1 Musca vetustissima | reverse complement strand
GTCATAGCTGACATAGTTATGGAGAAATTACTGGACTCATCAATACAGCGAATGTACACAAAACCAAAGATCTTGACCAAATATGTAGACGACATTTTTACAGTCATGAAAAAAGACGAAATAAAGGACAATTTAGACATCTTGAACTCATTCAACTCTCAAATACAATTTACTATGGAACTTGAAAACAAAAACCAATTTCCATACCTGGATTCACTAGTGATACGAAAAGGACCTCATCTTAAACTTGACTGGTACCAGAAACCTACAGCGTCGGGGTGACGGATTAACTTTACATCTAGACATCCGAGAAGAACAATAATCAACACAGCATCCAATTTCATAAATAGAGTTTTAGACATAAGCCACCCAGACTATCACAACAAAAACATTAATATAATTAAGAATATCCTGAGGAAAAATGATTTTCCGGACAAAACCATTGACAATCTCATGATACGAGACAGAAAAGAAGAGACAAAGAAAATAAGCGACAACAGCGAGAAAATTTACAAAACTGTGACATATACACGTGGGTTTTCAGAAAGATTAAAACATTCTAACATTTACGACAACACAACATTTGAGCTGGCATTTAAAACTACAAACACGCTGAATAATCTTTTCAGCAAATTAAAAAGTAAAATAGTCCAACGTATGCCAAAAGGTATATGTTGGCACTACTAAGACTAAATTAAAGACAAGAATATCCGCACATAAATCGGATCAAGAAGCTCTTTACAAACCCGTAGAGCAAAAAACAGCCCTTGCAGCACACTGCACAAAAACAGGACATACCCCAGATTTTAATGACATAAAAATTCTTACTCAAGAAAGTAATTATCAAAAAAGGTTTACTCTTGAGATGTTGCACATAATCATCAATCAATCACAGACAATTGCGTTCAAATCTACAGACACACAGTAAACAAATACAAATCTGTTAGACTTTAGTTGAAGTAAGAACGTTGACTTAAATACAACATAACTTTCTTCAAGTAAGTTTATTTACATATTGTTATTGTTTTTTCAAAATCTGTTAAAATATATGTAATTGTAGTTCCCTGAGGATGATTGGAGAATCCAATCGAAATATTGGAAACAATAAATATTAAAAATCAAAATAAAAAACGATTTTTACTTTTAAAAAGCCTACAGCCAAACTAATAAATTTTATAATTTTATTTCGCGATTTTGTTTAGTTCGCTAAGAGAAATGGATTCGAAGTATTTGGGTAATACGGCCGTACAAAACATTTTGCTATAGTGGGGAAGTTGAATATTTTTGTACGCTTCGTTGAATTTTAGGCCCGTACCTAAATTCAGTGCGTTGCGTACTAAAATACCCACCTTCTCACCTTTATAGGGTTTGTTGAACGTCCGTATTACCCAAATACGCAAGGACCTTATTTACATGTGTGTCCGTTGAAAACGGCGAAAATGAATGAAAACATTTTCTTTATTACCCGAAATATGTTTACATTTATAGAAAAACAAATTTTTTAATGACTGGAATTCTATTTTCAAAAACCAAAAACTTGAAAATACGCATTTTCAATGTTGAATTTTTTCAACTTTATATTTTTATAGGCAATGGGTATTTGGGTCACATTCATTGAAATACGTGTATTTAACTTTTGAGGTGAATAAAATCGAACGCATACGCATCAATTTAGGTACGACCCTAAGGTAACGCTGTTATGATTCGACTGTGTGAAATAACTGCCGAATGTATGGTGAAATTGAAATTATGCCAGTATTTATTCAAATTTATATATATATATATAAGTTAACACACTTCAATATCTTCAAACTACTGTGTTGCGATGTCTCATACTTACACGTGCCGCTAAGTCAGCACTTTTGATCCAGTTGCGAAACGGTAATACGATATGTTCCCACAGTCATCGAACTCGTGCACTAGGCCTACCGTCAGCAATTTGGACGTCGCTGCCAATAACGTGAGGTTTGGAGTCAACAACCACGAAGGCCAGAATTCAGTTGGAGTTTGGGAATAAGACGTGTCGCGTTAATTTTCTTTTATTTAAAATCAAAATTAATAAAGTAATTTAAATTAATAATACTTGCCTTTTTACTTTTGCCATCAACTGTTGTTGTCGAGTTGTATTTTTTTATCTGGCGTCCGAGCAGACCGACCCTCACGAAGGTCTTTGCAAATAAAAAAAAAAAACAAAAACGAAGGACCTTATAATAAAAAAAGGAAAAGTAGTGTGGATCAATTTAATAACAAATAAGAAAAAAAAAGAAAAAATATTTTGAAATAAACAAGTGGAAGTGATCGAAAACAGATTCCTATGTGTAAATGAGAATATTTCAAAGAAGATAACTTTAAAAAAAAAGAAAAATAGTGTGGATCAATTTAATAACATATAAAAAGAAAATAAAAAATATTTTGAATTAAACAAATGGAAGTGATCGAAACAGATTTCTATGTGTAAAGGAAAATACTTCAAAGAAGTTAACTTTTAAAAGTGTTATCACTATAAAAAAATAAAAAACTGGTGAATGTAAAAAAGAAAAAAGAAAGGATTAAGATATCCGAACTTTATGTAACAAGAAATAAATCTCTAATAATTGAAAAAGTGGTTGTCAAAGAATATAACTAAGGTTGTCAAAGAATAAGTCCAATATATAAAAAATGTATAAATCCAGAAACAAAATCAACTATTAACATAATACTTAAAACGGGCCACATGCACTTTTGCCCAATTGTCACGTAAGTCATTTATTTTATTTTCACTTACATTAACTATGGAAGAACTGAGGTCTAATTTCACTCAAGTTACTGGAGCAGTGAATGCTCTACTTGAAAAGATTAATATATTAGAAAGGAAAGTGTCACATTTATATGCCTTAAATGAAGGTGCGGCCTCGACTAGCAACCGCGTAAATGCAGTTGACGAGGAATTGACACTCTGTTGAAAGTATATTGTCAGATTTTTTCGGTAGTAAGGGATAAACCTTTGTACCGAGCAATCCTCCAACATATAAGACAAAAGGTCAGGGGTGCAGCCGATTCTGCACTTATTTCGTATAATATTTTTGACAGCAACTGGTCAAAAATTAAAGAATGTCTGTCACTACACTATGCAGATAAGATAGACATACGTACTCTGGAGCACCAGTTGCACCGTCTCAACCAAAGAGGGATGTTTTTATTCGGGGTCTCAGTGGAGACGTGTCCAGGATATTGCTTATACAGCGTCCAAAAACTTTACCCGAAGCTTATTCAGCGTGCCTGGAGATGCAAAATGTTGATTTTCGGAATTCCTCGATTCACAACCCCTCCTCTAACAATCGAGTCTCAATACCTATTAACAGTTTGCCAAATACTACGTCATACCAGACTAAGAATAAGCCTCCACAATTGCCACCGAAACCACACTGGCGTTCCCAAGATCATCGTCAACAAAATTCAGCGGATCATCGTTATTTACAGAAAGGAAACCAAAATTCTATGTCATATCTTCCGGTGGAGAAAATGGAGGTGGATCCTTCAAACAAAAAACGTGAATTATATGAATAGACCCAATCCATTCAAACGAAGTAATGGATCAGAAAACTATTCTAGAAAGCAACAACGACTATATCATACTCTTTCTGAAAAGAAAGAGGAACAAGATGTAGTTGAAGAAGGTAACCTGGAATCATCAAATGAACAAAACTCTGAGGATTTTCTGGAATCCGGTCATCAAGCGTACCATATAGAATATTTCTTAGCGGATGGTCGGTTATTGGAATTCTTAATTGATACTGGGTATTTAATGTTGCCTCAGTCGGGGGTAACGGAACAAATCGGAATTAGAAATATTTAATAGCATAGGGGACTTAACAAAAATTGAATTTTTCGTATTACCTAATTTGGGTAATTTTTCGGGTATAATCGGTGATGATACCTTAAGAAAAGTTGGGGCAATAATAGACAGAAAAAACGATCTTCTTATAGTAGGCAAATACGAAATTCCCATAAAAGCGCGTTTCTCGTCAGATGTATTCTTTACTATAGGGGAGAATTTACCTCATCGAATCCATGATAGAATCAACCCTTTATTAGATAAATACTCAAAACTTTTTGAACCACTTAGTGGTAATGAATTGATCGATACCAGCGTACGCGCGGACATAAAGACATCAACCTCTGAATCTATTACTAGTAAAAGTAACCCTTACCCTGCTTTTATGAGAGAGGAAATCGAAAGACAAGTAACATTACCTACGACAAATAATGCATCCCTAATTGATGTGCTAAAAATAATTTTAAATCCTAATGTAATAAACGGTATCAAAATACCGGAATCCTCGATTCCCTCATTACAGGATGTATATACCAATCATTTTTATAGGTACAGGATCCGTATAACACAAGGAATGGTTGAGAATGTTACGTTAACCGATAGAATTTTCAACATCATAGAACAGGAACATAAACGTGCTCATCGCAACGCACGTGAGAACAGGGAGCAAATTCTTGAGAAATTTTATTTTCCCGCAAATTCGAGAATACATTAAACAATGTGAAACGTGTAAAGTAAACAAGTATGACAGACATCCTTCAAAACCACATATGCAACCCACTCCAATTCCGAATTATCCCTGCGAAATCCTTCACATTGATATTTTTGATATAGAAAAACAGAAATTTCTATGTTGTATAGACAAATTTGCAAAATTATTTCCAATTAAACATAGGTCATCTCCACATTTAAAAATGATGATAAATATTGCTCTCCATTATTTTACTGTTCCGCGTGCTTTAGTTATGGACAACGAGCGTGGATTTATGAACCCCTTGTTATAAACTACATTCGGTCCTTAGGTATTGAAATATATCAAACGCCGACGCAACATAGTGAGGTAAACGGACAGGTTGAGAGACTGCATTTCACTTTGATTGAAATTTATCGTTGTCGTGTCGCTATAACCGTGGATAGGTATAACAACACCATACATTCAGTTACGAAGCGAAAACCTGCTGATATTTTCCTTAATAGAACTGCCAGAATAAATTATCAAGAGTTGTCAAACTTTAGGGAACGCACATACGACGATATTAAGGCTCTTCTACTACATGAACAAAAAACTAGAAATGCTAGAAACAACAAAACTCGCTCGCCCCCACATGATTTCACTATTGGTGACGAAATGTTTATATCAAACAAATAAATTAAAAGCAAAGAAAAACCAATATACAAAAAAGAAATTGTTTCTCAAGATAGAAACGTTACTGTAATTACACAGAGTGGAAAGAAATTCCACAAATCTGACATAAAAAAGTCTAATAATAAAAAGCGATTATTGGTCAAGAGGTAAGATGGCTCATGCATAGATATTTGGTCCCGGGCGGTCTGGGTGCATATTGTTCAATATTTGTATTCGATACATCACACTGGTTCAATTCCAGTTTTCTCGGTGGTCCGAGGGATGGTCTTCGAAGTGGTTCAACTCCACCAAGAATTTATGGCTTTAATTGACGGTGAAGGTGCTCATGCCATGAGTAGGCTGTAGCAATGGCTAAATGCTATAACTAAAAGGGATTAACATGACCCTTCCTATGTCATCTGAGTTCACGCCTGCATTCCGAAAATAATCGCCAATTAACACCCTTCTGGTGTATAAATATTACAAAAGAAAAAATTAAGAATGAAAATGAATATTACCCACAAAAATATAAACCCAAACAGGGTTCACAATTACAAAAATTACCCAAAATAAGGGTCACAAACAAAAGGAAAAATTAAGAATGAAAATGAATATAACCCACAAAAATATAAACCCAAACAGGGTTTACAATCACAAAATTACCCAAGATAAGGGTCACAAATATTACAAAAAAAAATGTTACCAATTGAGGTACAAAACCCCTAACCTGATACCAACAATGGTATCCAAAAAAAGAAAGAAAATAAAAAACAATATAAAAAAAACGAAAAAATAACCATAAAGGTACAATAAAAACCAAAACTAATAAAAATCACTACTAACAAAACATAAAACATCCCACTACCCTGTTATTCGATTGATCCAAAGAAACGTATTCCGTCTTCCCGAACTCCTCTCATTCCTTACTACTCATCAATTGCTACTAACCGCTAGAATAGAGACATTTTTATATTAAAGAATCTTCCAATCATTTTCAAAATTTTGTATGATCAGAATAAATGTGAAAATTTCGGTGTAGAATTTTGACTTACTATTCTCTGTTTTAATTTTGCTAAGAAAATAACATCTAAAATTATTTTCAAAATGTTATAAAGTAAAAAATGTAAAAATATTAATAATATTAAAAATGGTCGTGTATGGTATAATGTTTTTAGAAAACTATTTAGTAAACAATTAGAATACTACAAAAAAAATAGAATACTACAAGTCAATAGTTTATGATCATTTCTTAGGATCTGCCTCTGTGCAGCCGCACAAGCATACGCCATATTCAATTTGGACTCTCCTATTTTAACAATTCGTGATGGCTATGGCTGGGTGATTAACGGACAGTTCAAATTAATCCATAATATAAATTTGCAGCTTTATGAAGACATACTAAATCGACTGAAGGATGAGAACAACAAGATGAATGAGACCACTAAAATAAAAGGTATTATTGCTTTGAAAAAAATTCGCATTCAACTTAATGAGCTGAAAGGACTTAAGACAGCGAGACTAAAACGTTCAATAACTGGATTGGATCGGCCTGGAAATGGATTGCTGGGTCACCAGATGCAATAGATTGGAATGAAATTATGCGAAGCCAAGATTCACTAGTCTCTAATAACAATCTGAAAAACAAAATAAACTCCGAAATTTCCACGAAAACCCAAGAACTTTTGCGGACCATAAATGGAATCATTACTACAACAAATGTTATAGTGGGATATAATATTCAAGCTAAGTCCTCACAAGAAATACAGCACACGATACTAAAGGAAGATGTGGATGAATTAGTACGAGCTTGTCAAATGGCCAAGGCCAAAGTTGTAAACACTAATAGGTGAAATAAATGTTCTTCCCTACAGTAACATCTTCGAAGCCATTGAATACAGCGAGCCTTCTATATATACTAATGGCACCCACCTACTCTACATACTATCAATGCCGAAGGTAGCGGAAACCAAATTCAATCACCTAATTGTACGAGCACTTTTAAAGGAAGGCCAGAAAGTGGACGTGACTTATAGGACAATACTGATGAACAAGGATGAAACCTATGGTGTCAAAGACAAGTGTCTTCGTTTAACCAACGCTATGATCTGTATAAGGAAAGGCTTGATCAGCTGCCAGAGGATGATTGCATTACAAGACTTTTGAAGGGTGACAAAACAGCTTGCCGCTATGTAACCAGTTCTGAATCAAAAGTCGAATTACATAAAGATGACACAATATTCTTGGATAACTTTAACAGTAGCATTTGGTCCAACGCAACTCCCATCATCTCGATGGATCCTTTATTCTACAAATGGAAAATGAATCATTAAAAATCAACAACAAAATCTATTGGAGTTTGAACAGTTCTGGTCAAACTATCACAAATAAGAGCCTATCCGTTAACCTCAATCTCGTACATGAAATGGCTTCGACAAATATACAACTTTTGGGCTATTTAAAGGAGAAAACTACGTGGTTCATGATGTCAGGATCATTGGGACTATTCGGACTAATGGTGCTTATTTGGATAACCTGGAGAAAGTTAACAACGAAGAAAAACCTACCCAAACTGAACCTCCCAATAATACAACAAAACGCCTCCTTACATCCTGATCTGCGTGACGTAGATTTTTAGAGGGGGGAGAGTTAACACACTTCAATATCTTCAAACTACTGTGCTGCGATGTCTCATACTTACACGTGCCGCTAAGTCAGCACTTTTGATCCAGTTGCGAAACGGTAATACGATATGTTCCCACAGTCATCGAACTCGTGCACTAGGCCTACCGTCAGCATAATGCACCTGTGGGAAATATTTAAATAAGCATAATTTGGACGTCACTGCCAACAACGTGAGGTTTGGAGTCAACAACTACGAAGGCCAGAATTCAGTTGGAGTTTGGGAATAAGAAGTGTCGCGTTAATTTTATTTTATTTATAATCAAAATTAATGAAGTAATTTAAATTAATAATTCTTGCCTTTTTACTTTTGCCATCAACTGTTGTTGTCGAGTTGTATTTTTTATCTTAACCAGGACTCTCGTCCTTAACTTATATATATATATATACATCCTGATCTGCGTGACGTAGATTTTTAGAGTGGGGAGAGTTAACACACTTCAATATCTTCAAACTACTGTGCTGCGATGTCTCATACTTACACGTGCAGCTAAGTCAGCACTATTGATCCAGTTGCGAAACGGCAATACGATATGTTCCCACAGTCATCGAACTCGTGCACTAGGCCTACCGTCAGCATAATGCACCTGTGGGAAATATTTAAATAAGCATAATTTGGACGTCACTGCCAACAACGTGAGGTTTGGAGTCAACAACTACGAAGGCCAGAATTAATAAAGTAATTTAAATTAATAATTCTTGCCTTTTTACTTTTGCCATCAACTGTTGTATTTTATCTTAACCAGGACTCTCGTCCTTAACATATATATACATATATATATTTTTTTTTCAACAGATTGACGGATATTTATATATCGCCATAGAATTTTATTCTGATCTAGAATATATATATATATATATACTTTATGAGGTCTTCGGTGAATGTTTCAAGGTGTTGCAAACAAAATGACAAATTAATATACACTCCACCTTATAGTGGAGGTTTAAAAATCGTATAGCTGCACCAGCATATCGAAAATAGGGCTTATGTTTATATAAAGTTTATGTGAAAATATAGACCAATGCGAATGAGTTTTATACGGAATTTGCGCCTAAGACTATGAAATTACCTAGCATTCTAGATTTGGTAACATTATAGTGTGGTCATCTGTCCCAACTTGGCCTCGTTAGTACGCGTTCCGCAAGACATGCTCTTGTATGGGAAGTTACAAAAATCTTTTAAAAGCTTATAACTCGCGAAATATGAACATATTGCATATAATTTAAATTCGTTTCTATAAAATGAAGTGTTCTTGTCAAAATCTTAAAATATTGGTAATAAATAATAAGTTGCGTGGAAGCTGTGGTGATGGTAATGTAGAAAAATGGGTAAAAAAGGGTTAAAGCCAACGAGTTTTTTGTGTTCGTTGATTTTTCGATATAATCACTGCATCCAACAAAAACGGATGCTGACATTTTGAAGCCGGATTTTCGATGTTTTTTGGATTTTTTCTTATAATTGGGACGCGCATCCAAATAATGGGCTAAAGTAATTATAGGATTGTAGAACTCATGATTTTACTTCGTTTGGTGTATATCTCATGAATGTGCTCACCGTAGCTTCTTTGCAATTGGATTCCAAAGACGAAAATTTGGTATTTTGAGTCTAAATTTAAGAAGGTCCACTAAATATCGTTGAACCCCGCGTGATTTTAGTTATTTTAATTCCCGAATCTAATGAGCCCAGCCATGTTCAATTCCGACCAATAAAACGGCGTATATAGGTACCCTGAATGTGGGAAAAACATCAAAAACGTATTTTGACAAATTCGCGTATATAATCGCGTTTTTCTTCGAATAGATTTTACGTACATTCATGTTTGTATTATCATATTCGCGAATCTGTGTAAAAATAGGTCAAAATACATCAATACGCGAATAATATGCGTATCTAATCCAAAATTGATTGTGGCGGAACATCCGCGGTTTTTAACCAATCCTTTTAAAATTTGTTTATTTTTATGTATTTTCGTAGGAGATTACTGAATCCTGATGCGCATAAAAATCTTATGCACGTTGCGTAATTTTTAGCCATTTTTAGGGTTTTTGCATAGTAAAGTGCATCGAGCGGCACACTTTGGCCGCTAAATGAAACATCGAAAAATTCATAATTATTGGAAGAGATTGATTCGGTTTATAGGAAAACCGCATGCGCATCAACTGATTTCAACGAATACGCGAATTGTTTTTTTTTTTTAATATTGAGCCATACTAAAAAAATCCAAAATTCAAAAAACGTTTTGTTTTAATTTAAAAATTAATTTATTTCTTTTTTTATTACAACAAATAGGAATTCATTTCATTTATATTTGAAATGCAAGATTTAAAACCGCTATAACTTTTGTGCGCAGCACCCGAATTTGTGATCGCGAACCGATTTTTAATCAGCGTATTTTCCTTTAACCATAGGAGTTAACCTATATTAACCTTTGTACCAAAAATCATGAATGTTATCGCAAAAAAATTTTTTTATGGAATTTAAAAAAAAATTGTAATTTCCCATATATATGATATATGTAGTATATTAAATATTTTTTTATTTTGCGTATAGCAATATTAAAGGTAATACATATTGCAATTTCTTAAAAATTTGTTTCTAATTATTAAATCTAATATTTAGCAATTTTTTAGAAATTCCAGTCACAAATTGTTAATACTAAAGACTTTGTAGTATTTCTTCGATGGGCTTGCCTTTAGTTTCAGGCACAAAAATTCCAATAAATATAGCCCCGATGAAACTGCAGGCCGAAAAGAAAAACATTATTCCATGCATGCCGATCAACTCCGAAAACAGTCCCATATACTGAAATGAAATATGGTAATAAAATGTATTAAAAATGAAAAAATACCGATGCATTCCCATTACTACACTTACTTTTAGGAGGAAGAATGAATAAACCCAGAGGGATAACATGCAGATCATGCATCCGAGATTTCGAACTTTGGGCGGCATTATTTCTGCTACCACCACAAAGGGAAGAGTTATAACACCCCAACATCCAATAAATATTATGAAAGAGAAACAGGCCACCGGAATCCAGGATCCAGTTGTAAGGTCACCCAAACACATAAATAAACCCAGACATAAGAGTCCGGTGCCAGTACCAATCACCGATACTATCAGCAAAATCTATAGAACGTTAAAAACATGGAAGTGTGTTTTTGTTTAAAATATTAACAATGTTTAAAATATTAAAGACGAAAAATTAGCGCTGTATAAATATATTAGACTTACTTTTCTTCCCGCCCGTTCCACTAACAGAGTTGATACATAGGTGCCAACAAGCTGTATAACTCCAACTACAATGGCCGATTGATTCGGCGGCAATGTTGAACCGGAGTTCTTAAAGATGGTTGCAGTGTAATTTAGCATAACAAAACACCCACAAAGCTGGTTGATAGCCATCAAAGCTATACCAATCCAAAGAGCTTTTCGTGCCTTGGGCTCAGCTAAACATATAAAAAAGGACAAACGATAGACATTTCTTAAAATTAACTATTTTTCGATTAAAATGAAGTGTTTTTATTAATTAACCATACTACTTTACCATTGAATCTTGAAATATATTTTGACAGATTTGACACTTTACTTCAAGCCATACAACTTACCAAAATCCCTTAGACTGGCATTAGTTTCACTCTTCTCCATTGTGTGATCACCACGTTTTTCCATTAAATTCTGTAGTTCGAGTTTGATCTTCGGATCCGTCTCCGAATTTTGATATGATATATTTCTAAAGAAACACAATGACTTTTCGGCTGCCTGTAAAATTACATATACATATGTTTCTATCACAATCAACTAGATTGTAAATTAAATCTGCAAATATAAATACCTTTACGTCATTTTTCCTTGTCAAATATTGCGGACTCTCAGGCACGAATAGAACACCACAAAGAAATGCCAGTGGTAATGTCGATAGAATCCATGCAACAATCCGACAGGATAAGTAGGTACCCAAAATAAATGCCACCAAAACTCCCACATTACAAAATAGTACTAAAAATGTTCCGACTGTACCCCGAACGCTAAGTAAACACAATGATTGAATTATGACTTTCATAATATTATATATATATAGTTAGAGAAAGTTCAAATCAAGTCCATATTCTTATCGTTGTCTTATGTTGAGATAGATAATAAGGAAAACTTGTGACTACAATGTATTATCATAACGCATTCTGATCCCAGCACGAAGTGTTTTTGCATAACTTTTGGGATTCATATATACGCTCATAAAAATAAACTATAATAAAAACAAGCATCCCTCTGGAGGATGTACCACAATGGAGTCCATAATTGCACTAATAGTACAATTACATTTAACCGAATTTCTTTAACCCAGTGGGTTTCAATTGTCAACTCCTTTGTATATATGTCAAATAAATCCTCATAAAGTAGGTTAACCCGGTTCTAAGTTCTAATGTACATGCCGTTTAAATTTATGTTCCGTATAAATATTAAAATGTTCACCAAGAGAATTGCAAATTTTTCAAATCTTGGCCCTTTGTGGGGAGGTACCACAGAAGCGATTAAAGTATTACGATAGTAGTAGAGGTATTAGATTAAAAAAATTTCAGAATGTTTAGGCTTTTTTAAGGGAGGTACATTGAACTTGATATAGATTTGGTACAAATATTAGGTTGTGCAAAGTTTGGGTGATTTACCAATATTTTGGAAATTCCTTTTCAGTTTGAAAGACATGTAACGATATGAAAATGTTGGATGAAAGCCTATATAAGGTCGGACAGTTAGCACAGGGGAGTATAATGTTTGCTGTCAAATCATATTTTAAAACCTATACATACATACAAAATTAAGTTAGACGTCAAAAAGAAAATTTTAATATTTTGTCAACATTCAATTCAATTTTAATTTCTGAAGCACATTTGGACTATTTCAAGAGTTTTAAGAAGATTTTCAAGTAAATTATCCTACAAATTATAAATTGTGTTGTGTTTTTGGCCGTGTTTTTTTTTTAAAGTGAAAAAATTATTTTTCGCCTCGGCAAATAAATTGACGTTGAAGTTAAAGTTTTCTCTATGAATTCGCTTACTGGCCGACCTTATATAGGCCTTGTGTTGGATCAAATCGGTTACACTTTTTGAGAGTTATCGACCGGAGTTAGACCCTTGGTGTCTATGTTCTAAGTCCGAAGTACCACATATTTTCTATTAATGATTCAATTACAAATTTTTATTCTAATGTCAGATGTCAAAAATCATATAAGATGCGAATATGTTTTACAATTTTGAAGAACAAGAAATCATCCAGACTCGACTCCATATATACGCCCATGTGCTGCATTTCGAGTTTGCTCGAATGTGAAACATTTTCCCAAATTTGATGTGCTCCATTCCGAATTCCCAAACCAGTAAGGAAAGTAGTAAAGTCGGACTGGGCCGACTATATGATACCCTTCACCACTTTGGGGATATTCTACATATGTATCTTTACACATATCGTATTTTCGAAGGAACTTTACGCACGCTATTTGGTATGCTTCACTGTTTAAAATATAATATCAATCAAGCACCCATTGATTATTTGGTTTACAATCAACATGAATTTATACTAATTTCAGTACGTTTTGCCAATCAAACTTGCTATGGGTCTTTTGTACACCATTTACTTAAAATCGGACGAAAGTATATAGGAGGTATATGCAAATCTGAACCAATTTCAAGAAAACTTGACACACACAAGGTTACAGTAATTTCAGTACATTGTACAAAATTGTGTGCGGGTCGGCCAATCATTGGTGCACAATTTAGATTAAATCGAACGAAAATATATATTGGAGCTATATCTAAATCGGAACCGATTTTCACGAAACTTAGCACACATCATTCTGGACCCAATTCAGTACCCTCTGCTGAATTTCGTGCAAATCGAAAGATATAGAGGGACTTTGAAGACCCATTTACATTAAATCGGATGAAAATATATACGGGAGCTATATCTAAATCTGGACCGATTTTCAAGAAACTTAGCACACATCATTCTAGACCTAATTCTGTGCCAAATTTCATGCAAATCGAATGGTATATAGGGACTTTGGTGCCCCATTTACCTTAAATCGGACGAAACTATATATGGGAGCTATATCTAAATCTGAACCGATTTTCTCGAAAATTGGCACACATCATTCTGGACCTGATTCAGTACTCTGTGCCAAATTTTATGCAAATCAAAAGATAAAGAGGTACTTTGGTGGCCCATTTACCTTAAATCGAACGAAAATATATATGGGAGCTATATCTAAATCTGAACCGATTTTTCCCAATTTCAATAGGGTTCGTCCTTGGGCCAAATAAGTGACTTGTGCCAAATTTCATCCAAATCGGATTATAAATGCGACCTGTACTTTGTTTACAATTTAACATCTACAGACGGACGGACATGCATAAACCGACTCAGAAAGTGATGCTATGCATATTCTCAAAAGGAATCATGTGTCTATCTCGTTTCCTTTTGCCTGTTACAAACATATGCACAAAGACATAATACCCTGTACCACAGTGTGGTGAAGGGTATAAAAAATATTGGGAATATAATTCGAGCACATATAGCTTTGTGGATTGAAAACGAAATGAGATCGTACGTAGATCTGAGATCTGAAAAATAACGCTGAAGTAATATTTAACGTGTTTTTACAATATTTATTTAAAAAATACAGTATTTACATGATTTTTTATAGTAAAATTAAAGAAAATAAAAAGGGCTCCTCCTGGTCTGCAGCTGTCCACAGCTTGCACACACTTTGTCTTCCCGGACTTTCATTACTCTCCGAAATATTTTACACATTGTTGTGCGATCAACACTTAATTTTAAATCATTTGCCACTACCCTCTGAAACCCACCAACAGCCAGAAATCTTAAGGTAGCTGCTAACTGCAGGCTTTCGGGAATGGTACCCTTATGTATGCAAGGACCAACTTCTCTCAAAATATCCATAAATGCTTATTTTAACACGTTCCAGTATCATTAGACTTTTTCTAATAGAAACCAGGGCAATTAATAAGCCAGCAGGCATATTTTTTTCTTAATTTTGTTGTTAAACAAATTGCAAATTCTAATGAAACATATGTTTTTTTATTGAACACATTTCGTAACATATTGAACACAGATATGATTTCGAGCCGCACTTTCGCTCGGAATTGAGCACACAATTTTGCACAACATGGGAATTTAAAAAAGTACGGGAATTCAAAAACTCTCGAAACATGTCACATGGGCGATAATTTTAAAATTCGTAAGCTTCAAAATAATTCATTTGAGTTTTTAACAATTATCTTTAATATCTGTTATGTTACAGCTACATGAAAAACCAGTAAATTGGTTTAAAATATAATAGAATCAGAAAAGTTTTTTCGAAACGAATGTATGATTTACATTACCATACAGTATGTCAAGAATGAATTTACACACATGGATAAATATTAAACATTTTCAAATATAGAAGCTCGAAATAACACTAAGTATAGAAGTTCAAAATAATACTAACATGGTAGTTAGCAGCACCAGAAACGCATTGTACGATCAGGAGTGTCGTAATGCTACAGATGTGAAAAACAAAGCGTATAGGGCAACCCTGCAGACAGTAGCAACACGTAGTGCGATGGAGAGAGGAGAAACGTGTTTTCAGAAAGAACAAGAAAAACGTGAGCGTGAGAAAATCCAGATGCACAGGAGTCAGAATGAATTCCGGAAATTTTACCAACAAGTTAAACACCAAACCGAAGGTTTTGGTGCAGGCACATCCTCCTGTAGAGATGAGAAGAAAACCTGGCTACAGATACAGACAGCGTGTTGAGGATCTGGAAGGAGCATTTTGAGAGCTTCTGGTATCAAATAGTGGCAGTAAAGAAGATACCAGAGAACCAATAAGAGATGATGGTATAGAATGTATACCACCTAGCCATGATGAGATCAGAATAGCAATCAATCGGCTGAAGAATAATAAAGCAGCATGTGTGGATGGGTTGCAAGCCGAACTATTCAAGACTGGTGGTCAGATGCTGGTTAGGAGCATGCACCAGCTGATTAGGAGTTAGGGGGTTTCGTTTCATGGAAACAAAGATAGGCGCACAACTATATTTATACTTTTAACAGGGACAACAAGCCACATTATCATAAGTCACATATAGTGCGGCTGTGGATTCTTTATAACCGTGTGCAAAGTTTTGGATACAGCAGCACAATGTCCCGAACTGAACCATATAAAAAATCTGTGGTAGATGCTAAGAGCGACATTTTTGACATACTGTGTATAACAAATTGGCATTGCGGGTTTCCTAAGCCTATGTGTACCGCGAATGATTAGGATTGGGTCCTCATGTTATAAAACTATTTAAGAGATTCTTAAGAAATAGGAAAATTTTCGACTTATTTCAAAACCAATTGTCTTATTTTTTTCAGATGTAAACTGTGGTGGAACAATCTTTGGACACTTGATACAATGAATTCTCCGTTCGCGTTACTGTCAGTTTTCTAAGTGAATTTGATAAATTCACTGTAATTTGATTTGATGGTAGGAAATTAACTTAACCCGCTGCCTTTTCGGTGTTTTGAGATTTTAAAAAAAAATGTCCATTGAAAGTGACTGCAATTAAGTATTTCTGTTGCCCTGTGATTTTGTAAAATTCACATAGAAAACGTTGTCGACACAAGACCACATTTATATTATATATACCCTTTATAAACATCAATTATAGTATAGTGTCATGTGGGATTGGAAACTTCATTGGAACTATACCATTTTTCAACTTTTTTCTTTTGGTTAGTTATTTTTTTAAATAAAATTGTACTCACTTATCATCAGATATTTCAGCTGTGTATATTGGAATTATTGAAAATGTCCCTCCTCCAGAAAAACCGCCCATTAACCTTGATATCGCCAAGTGTATGGACGATTTTGCAAATGGAACAATTAGCCAACCCAACTAGTTTCATCGAAATAACATTTGGAACTTTTAATTTAATTTTCTACTATTTAGTGTTTGATTACTCACCAAAGCAGGCAGAGCCAGGAGCAGCAGACACGGCTTCCGACCAATTTTATCGGCGCTCCAAGAGAAAAATGCCGTTCCAAATGAACCACCCACACAGAGCATTGATCCAATCCATCCTGCATCGTCGCCTATTAGAGGCTCAGAACCATTTGCGTCGGCCGATTGAAGTTCTACAAAACTAGCCGAAGCCCAGCCAACAAATGCCCCATACGATATGGAAATAATGTTAGCTGAAGCAGAACAAAATCGTAACAATAATGTTAGGTATACAAGCTTTTATTCTATTTGTTAGGCCATATCTGAGAACTCCTTTGAAATGGAAGCTCCGTAAATATTTTTCCAAAGAAATTTGAAAATGTTTTTCAGAAACTATTAACGCTTACCACAAAGACCAGTTATATATTGATTCCGAGTTTGTGACGACATGTCAAGGCACTACAATCCGTTTAGAAATTGAAATATGTCTAGCTAACAGCGGGATGTTATCGCTAACATGGGTGACTTTGACTAATGACAATGAGTAGTTGAGATGTCTCCCAAGTGATTCTGTGCTACAGCTTCAAGTAAATATTTCATTTTATCTTTATTTCAGTACATACAAAAATGTATACACACAAACAAAGATAACCAGCGAACTGAATGAGATCAAAGAACCAGACGAAGTAATTTGGGAGCAAAGCATTTCTTCTGAATCTCCCTTTCTTAGTTTATTATCCGAGAATTTGTATGCTGATGAATACATTCATCGCACATCGATGAATGAATTTTTAATAATTTGTCTTTGTTGAAAAAAATTATATAGAATAATTAGTTGGTATATTCTCTATAAGAATCGGAAATAATTTTGGGTTATTTAAGGATATTTTTGATATGACATGTCTTCAGTCAATTCAAATGTGTACTTTTTGTAAACCATATCTCCTTTCAATCTCGAGTCGTTGTAAACCTTTCCTTTATTTATTTATTTATTTATTTTTTTGAGCCGTGAACTATATGATATGTGACAATTTTTTTTATTTACAAATATTCTCGAAAAAAATCGAATATTGTGAAGAATTGTCGGATTTCTCTAAATTATTTACAATAAATTATGTCAATCAAGTTAATGACTACCCACAAAATCTTTATTCAAAAAATCAATTACATTTTTTCTCTAATTAAAAAAATAAATTTATTTAACTAATATTTTGATTGTTAATTTCTTTTGACGAATAAGCATCAAGGATTTTATGGGTGATTTCTTTAAATCTTGTGGTAGGTCGTTCGGCTTCAATTCTTGCACTATCTGTATTTTGAAAGACTTGATACCTAAATCTTTCCGCAAAACTGCCACGTTTTGAGTCTGGATTTACAAACTTTGTTCGTTTGTAAGACGTTTCATGGTTTTATTATAGACCAAACTGAAGACGTTTGACAGTGAAATAATTCACGATACGTTCGCGAGCATGATTAACCTAGGTTTGCGTAAAAGATAGAAGCTAAAAAGTTGCCCTTCATATTATCTAAAAATTAATAAAAACACCAGTAGAAAAAAACCCCGTTGTGTTTAGTGTACCAGAATGTGGGCACTGCGATTGTGTTATTGTTCTCCAGTACATTACGATTCCATACACTACGGCACCATAGTGTTTCTTTCCAAATACAGTTTATTAATAAAACAAACTACAAGGATTTGTACCAGATATAGGTTTACTAACATTTTGTTAGGACTTCGACTTCGGCTGGACCGAGAATTCATTATATGGAAGTTCTCAACCTACTGAGAATCTGAGACCTATACTAAATCGTAGACCATATTAATAACGCTACTAAAACGTTTTGCTGGGTTTTAAGTAAATATAGGTAATTGTATAGTACATTCTTACATTCTTTTTAGATAAATCCCCATATAAAAACCAGATTAAAGATTTGGTAATTACTTTTGTCTATACCAAATTTGTCGATCTAAATAAGACACAAAAACTGGTACATTTGTTGGCGATTCTAAAAATGCAAACGAGACAATAAAGTACATGTATGTATATAATATTATGAATATTGTCTGAGTATATTAGTATAGCAAACAATATACATAATCTATCTTTATATTGCACGATTTCTAGTGTAATTATCTCTTATATTTATTTTAGCAGCAGAATATAAAAAGTTTTATTTCCACAGAGATGTGAGCGATAACATTGAATCACAGCGAATACAAATGATTGTCCGATTAATACAATTTAGTAATAAACATTAAAACACATCCACGTATATATCAGCAAATATTTACTAAAAAATCCGGTAGTTATAATACTGGAGTATTAGGTTTAGATTTTCCAGAGAATGCCTTATCGACAGTGTAATCAAAAATTACTACAAACATGTAAAAAGAGCTTAGCCTATGGTTTGCCTTATCGGCAGTGTAATAGTGCTTAGCCTACGGTTTGCAGCCGAACTTTTTATACCCTCCATCATGAGGATGACAATCAAAATATCTATAATTAGTGGGGTCTCTTAGGAGGAAAATCATGTTATGATAGGACCTTGAACTTACCTAAAAATGCGTTAGAAAAATGTGATTACAATTCTCAAAATATCTAATAGTGGGACTATAATAAAACTGAGATCAATATTGATATTTTTGGTAGTCAGATTTGACAGCCAATGAGAATAAAGAATAGCCAACTTGATTGAAAAACGTGTCCAAAATTCTCAAAATACCGACTTGGGTCAATATTAATAATTTTTAGTGCGGATACCGTAATGAGAACCCCACATTGCTGGGTGTCATATTATAGTGGCTACCCTTAATCGTGGGTCAATATTAAACATTTTCAGTACGGAAATGGTGTATACAATGAAAATCAAAAATACAGACATGTTTGTCGGAAAACGTATCCAAAATCCTCAAAATACAGAGAATTGGGGAGTGCCGTTACATGGGGCCTATCCTGAAACTTGGGTAAATGTGAATAATTTTTGGTACGGAGGTGTGCTATACACCTTATATGGGGGGGCTACATCAAAACGTGGACCGATATACCCATTTGCAATACCAAATATCCTAGGAGTACTAGCGAAATTTCAGAGCTCTATCTTAAATATTGCGACCTCTATCATGATTTCTACAGACGCACGGACAGGCAGACGGACATACGTAAATCGACGCAAAATTTTATTATGATCAAGAATATTTAATTTGCGGGGTCTCCGGTGAATATTTCGAGGTGATGCAACCCAGCTTATGGTATAAATAAAAAATCCATAAAGAGGTCAGATTCAAATATGAAAATATGAAGTTGGGAGAAAGCATCATTCCTCGTTAATTACTATTGACTTTAGAAAACTTTAGAAAAGGCAAGGAATGAACTGGTCGATCAATTTATTTTCGACATAAGATATATTTCTGTTGCAACAGAATCATTCATATTTATACCCTTCACCACACTGTGGTACAGGGTATTATGTCTTTGTGCATATGTTTGTAACATCAAAAGGAAACGAGATAGACACATGGTTCCTTTTGAGAATATGCATAGAATCACTTTCTAAGTCGATTTATGCATGTCCGTCCGTCTGTCCGTCTGTCCGTCTGTCTGTCCATGTATTTTTGTGAGCAAAGTACAGGTCGCATTTATGATCCGATTTGGATGAAATTTGGCACAGCTCATTTGTTTGGCCCAAGGACGAACCCTATTGAAATTGGAAAAAATCGGTTCAGATTTAGATATAGCTCCCATATATATATTTAACCGATTTAATGTAAACGGTCCCTATATATCTTTCGATTTGCACGAAATTTGGTACAG
This sequence comes from Musca vetustissima, assembly GCF_032173495.1. Classification (NCBI taxonomy): domain Eukaryota; kingdom Metazoa; phylum Arthropoda; class Insecta; order Diptera; family Muscidae; genus Musca; species Musca vetustissima. Next base: position 11,617 of record NW_026880744.1, on the reverse strand, counting down.
CGTCATCATTTAGGTCTAGAATGATGTCTGCCAAGTTTCGTGAAAATCGGTCAAGATTTAGATATAGCTCCCATATATAGTATCGTCCGATTTCATGTATGTAAATGGTGCCCCAAAGTCTTTATATTTCTTTCGATTTGAACGAAATTTGGCATAATGTATTGAATTAAGCCTAGAGTGATGTCTGCCAAGTTTCGAGAATATCGGTCCAGATTTAGATATAGCTCCCATATATAGTTTCGTCCGATTTCATGTAAATGGTGCCCCAAAGTCCCTATTTATATTTCGATTTGCACGACATTTGGCATAACGTACAGAATTGAGCGTAGAATGATGCCTGCCAAGTTTCGTGAAAATCGGTCCAGATTTAGATATAGCTCCCATATATAGTTTCGTCCGATTTCATGTAAATGGTGCCCAAAGTCCCTATATATCTTTTGATTTGCACGAATTTTGGCATAACGTACTGAATTAAGCCTAGAGTGATGTCTGCCAAGTTTGGAGAAAATCGGTCCAGATTTAGATATAGCTCGCATATATAGTTTCGTCCGATTTGATGTAAATGGTCCACCAAAGTCGCTAAATATCTTTCGATTTGCACGAATTTTGGCATAAGGTACTGAATTGAGTCTAGAATGATGTCTGCCAAGATTCGTGAAAATAGGTCAAGATTTAGATATAGCTCCCATATATAGTTTCGATCGATTTCATGTAAATGGTGCACCAAAGTCCCTATATATCCTTCGATTTGCACGAAATTTGGCATAACATACTTAATTGAGCCTAGAATGATGTCTGCCAAGTTTCGTGAAAATCGGCCCAGATTTAGATATAGCTCCCTTTTATTATAGATTGATTTTAAGTAATTGACGTATTAAGGAACCAATAGGAACAAAACGTTCTGAAATTAGTATAACCTAACCTGTGACGAGTTTGCTTGAAATCGCTCAATATTTGGATAGAGCTTCCATATATATTTTCGCCCAATTTCAAGTAAATTGGGCATCAAACTCCTCATGTTAGTCAGATTGACATCAAATTTTGCACAACTTACAAAATTGAGCATAGAATTACGTAGTTGCGTTTTCTAGAAGTGCAGACATAGCCCAACGGATGACCTATTTATATTTGTTTGAAGTCGATTGACATACTTTATGGATAGATCTAGGTAGATTCACATTTAGATAAATATCAAATTTTTTTCATCCAATTTTATGTTATAGTCCTGTTTAATATACCCATAGTGGTGAAGGGTATCATATAGTCGGCGGAAAAAATCGGTTCAGATTTAGATATAGCTCCCATATATATATTTAACCGATTTAATGTAAACGGTCCCTATATATCTTTCGATTTGCACGAAATTTGGTACAGCCTAATCATTTAGGTCTAGAATGATGTCTGCCAAGTTTCGTGAAAATCGGTCAAGATTTAGATATAGCTCCCATATATAGTATCGTCCGATTTCATGTATGTAAATGGTGCCCCAAAGTCTTTATATTTCTTTCGATTTGAACGAAATTTGGCATAATGTATTGAATTAAGCCTAGAGTGATGTCTGCCAAGTTTCGAGAATATCGGTCCAGATTTAGATATAGCTCCCATATATAGTTTCGTCCGATTTCATGTAAATGGTGCCCCAAAGTCCCTATTTATATTTCGATTTGCACGACATTTGGCATAACGTACAGAATTGAGCGTAGAATGATGCCTGCCAAGTTTCGTGAAAATCGGTCCAGATTTAGATATAGCTCCCATATATAGTTTCGTCCGATTTCATGTAAATGGTGCCCAAAGTCCCTATATATCTTTTGATTTGCACGTAGAATGATGCCTGCCAAGTTTCGTGAAAATCGGTCCAGATTTAGATATAGCTCCCATATATAGTTTCGTCCGATTTCATGTAATTAAAAGTCCCTATATATCTTTTGATTTGCACGAATTTTGGCATAACGTACTGAATTAAGCCTAGAGTGATGTCTGCCAAGTTTGGAGAAAATCGGTCCAGATTTAGATATAGCTCGCATATATAGTTTCGTCCGATTTGATGTAAATGGTCCACCAAAGTCGCTAAATATCTTTCGATTTGCACGAATTTTGGCATAAGGTACTGAATTGAGTCTAGAATGATGTCTGCCAAGATTCGTGAAAATAGGTCAAGATTTAGATATAGCTCCCATATATAGTTTCGATCGATTTCATGTAAATGGTGCACCAAAGTCCCTATATATCCTTCGATTTGCACGAAATTTGGCATAACATACTTAATTGAGCCTAGAATGATGTCTGCCAAGTTTCGTGAAAATCGGCCCAGATTTAGATATAGCTCCCTTTTATTATAGATTGATTTTAAGTAATTGACGTATTAAGGAACCAATAGGAACAAAACGTTCTGAAATTAGTATAACCTAACCTGTGACGAGTTTGCTTGAAATCGCTCAATATTTGGATAGAGCTTCCATATATATTTTCGCCCAATTTCAAGTAAATTGGGCATCAAACTCCTCATGTTAGTCAGATTGACATCAAATTTTGCACAACTTACAAAATTGAGCATAGAATTACGTAGTTGCGTTTTCTAGAAGTGCAGACATAGCCCAACGGATGACCTATTTATATTTGTTTGAAGTCGATTGACATACTTTATGGATAGATCTAGGTAGATTCACATTTAGATAAATATCAAATTTTTTTCATCCAATTTTATGTTATAGTCCTGTTTAATATACCCATAGTGGTGAAGGGTATCATATAGTCGGCGGAAAAAATCGGTTCAGATTTAGATATAGCTCCCATATATATATTTAACCGATTTAATGTAAACGGTCCCTATATATCTTTCGATTTGCACGAAATTTGGTACAGCCTAATCATTTAGGTCTAGAATGATGTCTGCCAAGTTTCGTGAAAATCGGTCAAGATTTAGATATAGCTCCCATATATAGTATCGTCCGATTTCATGTATGTAAATGGTGCCCCAAAGTCTTTATATTTCTTTCGATTTGAACGAAATTTGGCATAATGTATTGAATTAAGCCTAGAGTGATGTCTGCCAAGTTTCGAGAATATCGGTCCAGATTTAGATATAGCTCCCATATATAGTTTCGTCCGATTTCATGTAAATGGTGCCCCAAAGTCCCTATTTATATTTCGATTTGCACGACATTTGGCATAACGTACAGAATTGAGCGTAGAATGATGCCTGCCAAGTTTCGTGAAAATCGGTCCAGATTTAGATATAGCTCCCATATATAGTTTCGTCCGATTTCATGTAAATGGTGCCCAAAGTCCCTATATATCTTTTGATTTGCACGAATTTTGGCATAACGTACTGAATTAAGCCTAGAGTGATGTCTGCCAAGTTTGGAGAAAATCGGTCCAGATTTAGATATAGCTCGCATATATAGTTTCGTCCGATTTGATGTAAATGGTCCACCAAAGTCGCTAAATATCTTTCGATTTGCACGAATTTTGGCATAAGGTACTGAATTGAGTCTAGAATGATGTCTGCCAAGATTCGTGAAAATAGGTCAAGATTTAGATATAGCTCCCATATATAGTTTCGATCGATTTCATGTAAATGGTGCACCAAAGTCCCTATATATCCTTCGATTTGCACGAAATTTGGCATAACATACTTAATTGAGCCTAGAATGATGTCTGCCAAGTTTCGTGAAAATCGGCCCAGATTTAGATATAGCTCCCTTTTATTATAGATTGATTTTAAGTAATTGACGTATTAAGGAACCAATAGGAACAAAACGTTCTGAAATTAGTATAACCTAACCTGTGACGAGTTTGCTTGAAATCGCTCAATATTTGGATAGAGCTTCCATATATATTTTCGCCCAATTTCAAGTAAATTGGGCATCAAACTCCTCATGTTAGTCAGATTGACATCAAATTTTGCACAACTTACAAAATTGAGCATAGAATTACGTAGTTGCGTTTTCTAGAAGTGCAGACATAGCCCAACGGATGACCTATTTATATTTGTTTGAAGTCGATTGACATACTTTATGGATAGATCTAGGTAGATTCACATTTAGATAAATATCAAATTTTTTTCATCCAATTTTATGTTATAGTCCTGTTTAATATACCCATAGTGGTGAAGGGTATCATATAGTCGGCCCCGTCCGACTTTACTACTTTCCTTACTGGTTTATTTTTAACTTAACTTCGAATTTTATCGCATATATTGGTTCCTATATAAATATAAAAGGACCATAAAATGTTGGAGGGCATAAAATGGAGGATGAGAAATGACCAAATATTACGTAAAATATTGTTGGTGACTGTTTTGAACGTAAAAGTGAAAAAAATACACTAAAAAATTACGCTTTAAATTTTGCCAATACTAGGATTGGTACTACACTTGGGATATACGGTCCACTATCTGTTATTGTTTGCACATAAAACTATCCTTAACTATTAAAAAAAATGTTTATGGAAGTTTTTCGTGTGATATTTGGCTGTTTGGCTTTAATACAATATTTTGAGCTTCTATTTGGTAAATTTTTCAACCAAAAATTATCAACATCGGTCCACGTTTTGGTGTAGCCCCTTATGGCAATCCTTATATTCGGTATTTTGAAGATACTAGACATGCTCATTTAAAGATTATACCCTACATCTATGCCGCACATCTGCAAACCATGTTGGGTAAGAAAAGTCTATTTCTGTTTACTAACGACCGTAAGTAAGTAAGTGATATTAATAAAATATGGGTAGGGGAGAGGGGGGCACCTTTGAACACTTTTTTCTTTCAAGCCTCATCAAATTTTTTATTTTATAATTTTTGGTTTCTTATAAGTTTTAACTAATTGGTACATATGTAATATTTAAAATGAATATACATATGACATATTTTAAGCATGATATACATATTTTATTACTTTTTAAATGGACGAAGTCAAAGTGTTCAAAACTGCACCCCCCGGGGGAACACCTTTGAACATAGCTTGGTATTTTTGAACGGCATGGTTTTTTATAGTGTTTATGTTCAAATATATATGTATTGTATTCATATATATCAGAAATGCATTTATTTATTAAAAAATGTATACAAAAATATTCGAAAAATAAAAAAATTCTGATCAAACTTTGTTAAAACATAAAATGACATAAAAACAAAAATTTATATGGTGAAAAATACAGCTAAATTCGTAATCATATTAGCCCATTTGCAATTTTTGAGAAATCGAAGCCAAAAGTTAAAAACTCCGTTTTTTACTGGAGTTTACTGGGTATGTTCAAAGGTGCACCACCTGTGGTATTTTACGAAACTTTATAATAACTTTTTTGTAGGAAATATATATGAATGAAAATACATTAGTTATGTATGAAATTATAGTTGGAATGCAAAAAAAAATGATTTAACGAAGGAAAACTATCACAGAATTCTTCCTGCGCCCTTACAACCAAAAAATTAAAAGTTTACAATTGTAGTGCGAAAATATGGCAACTCATGTATATTTTGTCGACAACTGAAAAAGCTAGCTAAAATTGTTTACGCAGAAAAAGAACAAGATTGGTAAATAAAATAACAGGTCGTTATAACCGATATGTCATTATAAGCGATATTCTTTTGTGTGGACTATAAAGGTGAGAAATTCGTGACGATGTCGTTTAAACAATTTCGACTGTATTTATACAAATTTACTGTTATTTTGTAGTTCTGGTTTTTGGAAAAGAAGTATCCTGGATAAATATTGCCGAAACAGGACCACTACATAACGTCCTATACGTTTTTCATTACAAATAATTTTTACTTTTACTTGTTTATAATTTCGGGTTTAGACTCATTGTCATTGGTCACAAAAGTAAGAACATAATAATAAATATATGAAATATTGTGTTTAATCCATGGTATAATAATAAATGGTAACAGCAAGTGTTGTTGTACAAAAAACGATACAACAACCACATGGAAATTTGTTGTTGTAAGTTCTACTAGTGTCAACTCAAAACAAACAAACAAATTATCATGAAATTATTTTTATTTTGTAAATGGAATATTTTCGAATCCTCAAAATAAAAATTGAAAAACATGAATGAAAATCTATCAAATTAATATTTCTATCGCTTCCACATCTTTCCTTTAATTGAGCCATTGCCATATATATGTGTAACACATATGACAATGCTGGGAATAGCGAGTTTTTCCCTCAAGAATGATTTGCTTCCTCAAACTTTCCCAGCAGGCAGATTGAGTAAATTGAATACGGGAGCACATAAATAAAGAACAATTTCAAATTGTATGCGTTCCCAATTTTCCTGTTGGGTTATTTTTAAAAACATAATTTGTCAAATTCATATTGACACTCAAAACTTATGATAACCAACTATGTTTTTAACAATTAATCATAAGTGTATAAGTTTGATACGTTCTGACTCAACTTCCCGAGCTCAGTCAATCACGTCTGCTGATTGACACCACGGGCATCTCCTCTGCAAGTTCCCTCAGCGGAGACCATAGATTGCAGATGCCACCGAGCGGTGGTTGTTGCTGTTTTGCTCTCCTTGCTCGACACTTTCTCCCATTGGAATATGTAAATGTAGTAGTCTGTGATTGCATGAACCACAGCGTTCACTTGTCGTTTAACCTCCTTAGAGTTAACTTGTCGACCAACCACCTTAGAGTTAACTAGTCGAATAACGTCTACGCGTTATTAACAGGTCTCAGCGCCGCCACCATAAATTACAAGAGGTAATTTATTTGTTGTATTACGAAAAGAAAGAACCACCAATAAATCCAAGATACATAGAATATTATATTAATAACTATTGTGTTTTATTTTCTTTGCATTTCTTTCTTTACCATACACCATTGACTGCTTGGGAGTTCTCTTGTTGTCGCCTGCACCCCTCTCCCTTAAGTTAATCATTGATCACCCCCCAACCACACACAAACACCACCACGGCGAGGAGTAGACCAAACCCCTCGCCTCAACACTTGGTCGTATCGAGCCGGATAGAAGCAAGTCGCCTAGTTGTTCTTGTTGCTGACGGAGAAATTATTTTAAATCATCTCTCTTCATCACATCAACAAATCACGAAACTAACACCAGGTACGTAAACTTAGATTTGGTCAAAAGTGAGCTACCCCGCGAGTGTTAGTCTTTTTTGTTTGTTTGTCAATTTCTAACGATATTAATTTGGTATTGGTCGGCTTCCAATTATCCCTACGCGTGTGATTTCAATCGTTCGCATAGTCACCAAAAATACAGTCCACATTTGTTTCTAGTGTAGTGATCATAAAAAGCATTGTTGATCATTGGAGAACAAATCTGTGTTGTTGCTATTTTGTTTGCTCTAAATTACCTATTTTTAATCTCACCATAGCAATACACATCACCCGCTCTCATTTCTTGTGCAATTTAAGTCGTTTTAGTCGACTTACAATACCACTCCTTTTTTAATACATACTTTCTCCCATAGAAAATATTAGCAGTCTATCGCCTTGTACTGATCACCCTACGTCACGTTGATCATGCAAAAACATTTGGTGTTGTTGTTATCAACACTCGTCGCCTTAGCTTTGTTGACCGTTTCTCATTTTAAAACTCTTTAGTGAGAATTCGAAGTGAATTTGTAATAACAACGCATTATTTCCATTCGCCTCTCTGTAGTTAAATTTCTAATCACAACATCACATATTGCTTGTTTGGTTTACATGTTGTTTTTTTTCCTCACCAACCAAACATATTTCATTTTTCTCGATTTCTCATATTTGTACTAACAACAAACATCACTTCTCCCTATATTGTTTGTTTGAAGTATTTGTTGTTTATTTTTTTCTCAAACGAATTCGTCTTGTTGTTATCCCCCTCCTTTGTTCTTCAAGTAGAGAAATTACATTGTAATATTTCCAATAACAACATAAAAAACTCTTCTCCTATTTTTTTTTGGTTTGGTTTATTTGTTGTTGCATTATTCGCCAACCAAACGATTCGCTGCTGTTCACGATATTGTTGTTTGGTTTATTGTTGTTTCGATCCATCACCAACCAAATATTCTTCTGTTGTTATTATTGTTCTAACGTTGGTCAGTTCTCACTGCAGAATTTGCAATGTCATTTTGCAATAACAATACACGTGTATAACACGCGCCTTATTCTAGCGTCACCTTGGTATAACAGAAAATATACCAACAACTGTTGTCGACTCCGACTCTCACTGTTGGATCGTTTCTCGCGTCGCACAGTGTCACGACCGCGGCCAAAAATGGTCAAAACCAAGTACCACGGATGACAAATTTTTTGATGAGGATTGATAGAAAATACTCCAATTAGAATAAATATGAAATTTTACATCGACATGTCGAGTAGTTTTGTCTCTACAAAGGTTCAAATCTGATAATTATTTATAAACTGATTTTTTACCATATTTTCGAAAAATGGGTGTGTTTTTCTGATGCTCAAATATTTGAATATTCAAATTAACGGTTATTATAAAAGTGTTTATTTTGGTTGCTGTGAATGTTAAAAACTAGAATTCGCTGCAGTTTGTATGTATATAGATATCATATGGTGTATACAGTCGTCCACACTTGTAGTACTTAGTTCATCAAATTTGTAAAACAATTTTTGAAATTAGTGGAGCATAAAAAAAAAGTTTAAAAAAGGTTAGCTCTAATTTTTTTTTATTTGAGTGGTGAAAAGTGTGTTATTTAAGGAATAAAAAAATAGCTGCGGAGTCCTGCGGTCCTAAGAGTTATTTAACTTTTTTGGTGATCACCTTTTGAAAAAATATGGCATATTCACGAAATGATTAAAAGCGGATGGTCAAATACGTTATGTATACAATTAAATAAGTTATTGAGGGTCAAATAGGAAGGAGAAATTGGATTCAGAACATAGTAATAATACAATATTTTACATAAAATATGCAATTAAGTGGTAAAAACGGTATTCGAAGGGTTGATATGGGAGAATTGGTTTTAAAATATAGCTTTTAAATAAATTTTCAGTCAGTTTGAAGATTATACTTATTTATCAGATCATTTGAGACATAATCTTATAATCTTAATTTAGAGGCCGCACATGAATTACCTTTGTGGAAAGTTCATACATAAAAATATTAGTTCATGGCATGGGATACGCAAAGTGCAGTACAATACCTTTTGAGCGACTTTCACAAGGTGCTAACAAGTCATGCCAACAAAAAATTAGTAGCAGCCCGAACTTTTGTTAAAGCCGAGTTAAATAAGGATTTTATTTAGTATTTTATTTTACAATCCGACCTTGTAATATCCTTACACAGCCATAAAGTAAAGGCCCGATATTATAATGTGGATGATACTAAATCGTACATTTGGGAAGACAATATTATATATATATATATATCTGATGTGTGTTTTGAAAATGTTGTGAATGATAAAAAAATTATTTATTAGTTATTAAACGATATCAAATATCTTTTATATTATAATAAAAATAACAAAAATAAAACTACTATACTTTATTTAGCTGCATATAACGATTTTATAGTACAGAAAGTTAAATTTTTAGGGACTTTTGGTATGGTAGGTACCTGAATATGGGCCAACAACTAAATTACAACACCTATTACTGTCTTCGCCCAAATTTGATGTAATTTGGACGAAGACATGAACATTTTCGTGGAATTTGGATGAATATAAACAATTTATAGGTCCAAAAAACGGATTTTTCAAGACCCTTTGTATGGGAGATATATCAAATATTGGTCTGGTCTACCCAGTTTTTGGTCCGTTGCTTTATAGGCATAAGTAAATGTAAATTGCCAATTTTCATTGAATTTAGTTGAATATTAAAGATTTTATAGTCCAAAATAGTAAAGTTTTCAAGACCCTTTGTATGGGAGGTATATCAAATCTTGGTCCGATCTACCCAGTTTTTGGTCAGTTGCTTTATAGGCATAATTAAATGTAAATTGCCAATTTTCATTGAATTTGTTTGAATATTGAAGATTTTATAGGCCAAAAAGGGTGACATTATACCAAATCTTGGTCCGACCTATCTAATTTTTTGTCAGTTGCTTTTTAGGCCAATAATAAGCACGTGTACCAAATTTCATTAACTTACGATAACTCCTTCTATTTTTGGCCGCTGTTTATATGAACTCGCGACATAGTGCGTCGTGTGTTGTGTGGGTGCGTAGCTGCTTACGCATAGAAATTTCGCTGTTAGCGTCGCTTGTGTTTTATTCTGTTTTGTGTGATATTCGTTATTCACCACACTACAGTACAGTGGTACCAAGCGACAAAAATTGGGAATTTTCAATAACAAATTATATTAAAAATATTTTTTATATTTTTTGAATAAATACTGATTGGTAGTAGGGTTTTTGATATTTTTGGACAAATTCACCCTACATTCGGCAGCTATTGCACACAATTGAAGCATAAAGAGTGCTTGTGAAAATATTAATTTTTTGAATATTTCTCCCTATTCGTTGTTGTTTTCAATTCCAACCATTGAATATTAGTCATTTTTGTAAGGCTTTCAGCTTTTTTTGGAATTTTCCACCATACACTTGGCAATATCGTGCATTATTCGGAGTAAGGAAATACTTGTTTTTCCTATTAGTTTGGCAATTTTATCCATAGTTGTCGTGTTTTTGCTCAATAACTTTGTATATTTGATATATTTTGTAGTAGCTCAACTATTTTTGGATATTTGCACCCTACAATCGGCAGTTGTTATATATATCCAAGCAAAATCACTTGTTAAAAAATATTGTTTTTTTTTTGACAATTAAATCTACTGTGGTTGTGTTTTTACACATAATTTTTGCTCAGTGGATATATTCTTGTTTTCTTATTGGACAACCGCACCCTATTTCTTTGAATTCACCTCCTCAACTACACCCTGCAATTGGTAGATTTGCTTTAATTTGAGGACATTTCAAAAAAATACTTGTTTTTTTGGTCTTTTTAAAGTAGTTCGGCATCGTAAGAAATTCTTCAAAATTGTCTTCACTTTGTACTACTTTAATATAAACATTTGCCATATTTTAAAAATTTTGTCCATATTTTTGAGTTTTTGCTGAAATATATTTTGAGCTATAGCAACATTTGTTGTCATCCAATTAATATTCCCCCACACTTTGTTGTTTATACATGAGTTTTTTATACTGTGTTTTCCCTCCTCTTTACCTTGAAAAATGTCGATAACTCCTCTCACCCGGTTCAAAAGAGCCACTGGCATTGTCATAAAAAGTGTGGAATTCTTTGAAAAGATTCCAGAATCCCAGTATACTGCATACAACCTCGAAATTCACAATACAGAAATTCGAGAATTATGGGATAAAGTTAAGTGCACCTATGAGGAGTGCAAAACATACCTTGCGACATCTCCGAATGCACAGGTTGATATGATTGATGTCGAAGAAAAATACAATACTGCATTTATTGCGTATTCTTGGTGTCTATCCACCATAAATCGGCATCTCATTCGCCTTCAAAGTCTTTTAACTAATAGTTCCCCTGCTATAGCTCAACCAATTTCACAATCTCAACCAGTTTCATCTCCACCGAGTTCACCATCTCCACCAAATTGTCACAATTATATGCCACCTATCACCTTGTCTCCACCTTCAACTTCGAATACTGTGCAGTCCTCCACTCCTAT
>NW_026880743.1:0-31957 GCF_032173495.1 Musca vetustissima | reverse complement strand
ATTGAAGAGATTTTTGCAAAGCTGCATGGAGGGGAGGAATTTACGAAGTTAGACTTGACCATGGCCTACCAACAAATCGAATTAGATGAACAGTCAAGGAAATATACAACTATTTCCACTTCAAAGGGACTTTTTCAATATACGAGGCTAATTTATGGGTTGGCATCCGCCCCAGCTATTTTTCAAAGGATTATGGATACTCTCTTTACGGGTATGAATGGTGTTGTTGTCTTTTTAGACGACATATTAATTACAGCTCGTAACAGAAAACTCCATCGAGAGAGACTTCAAAATGTATTAAATCTTTTGGCCAATGCTGGTTTTAAATTGTCTCCGAAAAAATGCGAATTTTTCTGTAAAAAAATTAAATATCTGGGTCATGTAATTGACAAAAATGGATTGCATATGAATCCGGATAAGCTTCGAGAGATCGCAGAAATTCCTTATCCAAGAAATGTGAAAGAACTCCAGGCGTTTTTGGGGGTTGTAAATTTTTATCGAAGGTTCCTGCCAGAAGTATCAACCTTGCTACATCCATTACATCAGTTGTTGAAGGTGGATGCTAATTTTGATTGGAATGATGAATGCTCCTCTGTGATGGATAGTTTAAAAAAGTATTTGCTTTGTTTATTGTTTAGCTCATTTCAATGCAGATTTCAAGACAAAACTTACTGTAGACGCTAGTCCTGTTGGAGTAGGAGCCGTGTTATCACAAATAGACGAAATGGGCATTGAAAGACCAATTGAATTTGCATCTAGGACCTTAACGGATTGTGAGAAAAGGTATTCGCAGTTGGATCGAGAAGCTGTAGCTATTTTATTTGGAGTTATAAAATTCCATCAGTATTTGTATGGTCGTCATTTTACTTTAGTGACGGACAACAAACCACTGCATTATATACTAGGCCCTAAAAAGAGAATACCATTAATGGCGTCTAGTCGATTGCAGCGAATGGCTTTAACCTTATCGGGTTACCAGTTTCAGGTTGCACATATTAGATCAAAATTCAACGTCGCTGATTATTTTTCTAGATACCCAAAAGAATCAGAGGTTATCCCAGAAAAGTATCCAGATGATGTTTATATAAATTTTATTCAAGTAATGCAAAATGACCGCAGGTGGTTAAGTTTGGAAACAATACGAGATGGCACAGGAAAAGATGAGACTCTCATAAAGGTAAAAGACTACCTATCTAATGGCTGGCCAAGAAAATGTCTTGATCAGGAGGTATTGCCATATTTTCTAAAAAGACATGAATTGTCTGAAGAATCTGGTTGCCTTTTTTGGGGGTATCGTGTGATTATACCTGATGTTGTTAGGAAGGATGTATTGGATTTCCTACATGCATCCCACATGGGTATTGTAAAGATGAAGGCTATGGCTCGTGAATGTTGTTGGTGGCCCGGTCAGAATAAGGATTTGGAAAAGGTTGTCAAATTGTGTGAACCATGTCTTATGTCACGACCGACTCCGCCTCAACAGGAGCTGATACCGTGGCCAAGATCTGATGAAGTATGGTCAAGGATTCACATAGATTTTTTTGGTCCATTTATGAAACGATGGTGTCTGGTGGTAGTGGATAGTTCCAGTAAGTGGTTGGAATGTATAGATATGGGTACTAATACAACGAGTACATCGGTCATTGCGGTATTAAGAGATCTTTTTGCCCGTTTTGGTTTGCCAAAATATGTGATTTCGGACAATGGAACGTCTTTTGTGTCAAAAGAGTTTGAAATATTTTTATACCCTTCACCACACTGTGGTACAGGGTATTATGTCTTTGTGCATATGTTTGTAACAGGCAAAAGGAAACGAGATAGACACATGGTTCCTTTTGAGAATATGCATAGAATCACTTTCTAAGTCGATTTAAGCATGTCCGTCCGTCCGTCTGTCCGTCCGTCTGTCTGTCCATGTTAAATTGTAAACAAAGTACAGGTCGCATTTATGATCCGAATTGGATGAAATTTGGCATAGGTCACTTATTCGGCCCAAGGACGAACCCTATTGAAATTGGGAAAAATCGGTTCAGATTTAGATATAGCTCCCATATATATATTTAACCGATTTAATGTAAACGGTCCCTATATATCTTTCGATTTGCACGAAATTTGGTACAGCGTAATCATTTAAGTCTAGAATGATGTCTGCCAAGTTTCGTGAAAATCGGTCCAGATTTAGATATAGCTCCCATATATAGTTTCGTCCGATTTCATGTAAATGGTGCCCCAAAGTCCCTATATATATTTCGATTTGCACGAAAATTGGCATAACGTATTAAATTAAGCCTAGAGTGATGTCTGCCAAGTTTCGAGAAAATCGGTTCAGATTTAGATATAGCTCCCATATATAGTTTCGTCCGATTTCATGTAAATGGTGCCCCAAAGTCCCTATATATCTTTCGATTTGCACGAAATTTGGCATAACGTATTAAATTAAGTCTAGAGTGATGTCTGCCAAGTTTCGAGAAAATCGGTTCAGATTTAGATATAGCTCCCATATATAGTTTCGTCCGATTTCATGTAAATGGTGCCCCAAAGTCCCTATATAGCCTTCGATTTGCTCGAAATTTGGCATAGCGAAATGGATTAGGTCTAGATTGATGTGTGTTAAGTTTGCTGAAAATCGGTTCAGATTTAGATATAGCTCCCATATATATTTGCGTCCGATTTAAGGTAAATGGAGTACCAAAGTCCCTATATATCTTTCGATTTGCACGAAATTTGGCATAACGTATTAAATTAAGCCTAGAGTGATGTCTGCCAAGTTTCGAGAAAATCGGTTCAGATTTAGATATAGCTCCCATATATAGTTTCGTCCGATTTCATGTAAATGGTGCGCCAAATTCCCTATATATCTTTCGATTTGCACGAAATTTGGCATAACGTATTAAATTAAGCCTTGAGTGATGTTTGCGAAGTTTCGAGAAAATCGGTTCAGATTTAGATATAGCTCCATATATAGTTTCGTCCGATTTGATGTAAATGGTGCCCCAAAGTCCCTATATATCCTTCGATTTGCTCGAAATTTGGCATAGCGAAATGGATTAGGTCTAGATTTATGTGTGTTAAGTTTGCTGAAAATCGGTTCAGATTTAGATATAGCTCCCATATATATTTTCGTCCGATTTAAGGTAAATGGTGTACCAAAGTCCCTATATATCCTTCGATTTGCACGAAATTTGGCATATCGTACTTAATTAAGTCTAGAATAGTGCACGTTAAGTTTCTCGAAAATCGGTTTGGATTTAAATATAGCTCCTATATAAATTTTCGTCCGATTTAATGTAAATAGTGTACCGAAGTCCCTATACATATTTCGATTTGCACAAAATTTGGCATAGTGTACTAAAATGAGTCTGGAGATTTAAGTGAAATGAGATTTATATATAGCTCCTATATATTTTTGCTTCCGATTTTATGTAAATTGTGCACTAAAGACCCAAAGTTTGTCCGATTGCCACACAATTATGTACAATACAGAAGTTAATATAAGATAATCTCTGCCATTCTCATTGAAATCGGTTCAGATTTTGATATAGCTTCTACATATATATTTTCGTCCAATTTTACACAAAATTGACACAAATTTTGCACAACGTACTAAAGTTTTGAAATTTGGAAAGTGTAGAAATCGGTTCAGATTTTGATAGAGCTTCTATATATATTTTCTGCCGAGTTTTGGTAATTTTGTCCCATTGTAAGAAGCAACCGTATATCTGAACAAATGAAAAATTTAGTATAGGTTGCAGAATTCGACGTCTATTAGCATTCATCTGTTGAATATCGTTTTCTTTTTGATTATGTGTTTAAATTCAATGAACAAGTTGATTGTAAAGAATTATTGTAGTTCAAAAGAAATCAAAAAATTTGTCGAAAACAAGCAAGACAATCAAAAGAAATACTTTAAAGGCAGTAAAAAGAATGTGTTTAAATTCAATGAACAAGTGATTGTAAAGGTTTTTCTTGGTCTAAAGGTTTTATACAGGATATAATTGGCAAACAGACTTATATGATTAAAATGGAAAATGGTAAAATATGGAAACGTCATGCTAACCAAATTATATCTTGCCTAAAACCTGAAGAACCAGAGCCTGATATTCCAAGTACTATTTTAGACCCGTTACAAAAAATTGCTCCCAGTATTCAAGAAAATTATAACGATCTAACAGATGAAAAACTTGAACTTGTAATTGAAGAAAAAGAACCTGCAAATTTACCTGATACTAGAAACAAAGTTGTAAAGTATAATCTAAGAGAAAGAAAACCAAAACAATAATTTTATATCTAATATTTTTTTTTGCAGATTACTAAAATTTTCATAAAATTAATTGAATTAATAGTCTGTATGTAACTAATTAAGGTGGGGGTAGTTGTGGTGTCTCACATTATTGCAACTACGCTCCTGCAAATTAATAACATAGAAAGAGAGAATACAGATCTATGTAAGCACGTACTCTCCCAATTCAGCAATTGGTAAAACATAAACAAAAACAACAATAGAGAGATGCCGTTATTAAAACTGACTGCTGTTTCGGTGGCCACCTGCAACATTGAAAAAGAACATCAAATCACTCATCATCTGAAAGCGCAGCTGCCAAATTGCACATTTGAAATAAATAAATTGTAATCACTATTATTTAATAAACTCGTGTTTCATTTGAGTTTATTACAATCGCGAATGATAAAGTTACAATGAATGGACAAGTTCAGTTTCAATATTGCCATTTATTTAGGAAATTACGTCAAATAATACATTATACTTAATGGCTACAGTATAAAATAAAACTATAAATCTACATTCTCCTATGCCACGTGGCTTACAATGAAGGAGACTACGCTAATGGAATTAAATCTAATGTCTGCGTAAAATATGCTAGACATATATTTTACAAAATTGGTGCAATTACGCATTCCATTTAAATTTTCATGAATAAATAGACAAGTATTTGCAATCTCTCATAAATGTACACATTGTACAAAAAATTCACGAACGATAAAATTGCACTGCAAGCGTCGTCGATTAGTTCTTTCGCGAGCATTTGTTGCTGAAAAGCATTCTTTTGAAAACCTCATAAAACAAATCTTCGCGAATGCTCGCGAGCGCTATTAAAAACAACAACAAACAAAAAGGTCATAAAAAAGTAAACACACACAGCGAATGCATGTGTGTGTAGCAGAAAATGATCGTGTGTGGAAAAACGAAACACATGCCCAACAACTATTGAGTTCACGAACATTTGTTGTTATTTTGAAAATTTGCGAGCATTCGCGAATGTTTGTTTTCATTCGTGAGTGAGTTGGCCACCAGTGTATATAAATATTTATTTATTTTATTTTTGCACAGCGCGTTGTACTGCAGTATACCGATAGGACGTGTCAATAAGAATCTTAAGTCGGCCCCGTTCAACTTTTCAACTTTACTTACTGGTTTTCTTTATAGAAAAATGTCTTACTCCATTAGAACCAAAAATATCAAATTAGATGGAACCAATTGCGTTGAAAAATTGCCCAGAATACCCAATATACAGAATAATGGGGGATACCATCATGAAGACGACCCCGAACTCCCCAAAATACCAAATAACGAGGGTATGCACTAGAAAATGGACCAATGTTAATACTTTTTGGTAGGAAGATGTATTACACAATGAGAAAGCAAAAAATCTATGTACTGTCAATTCGATAAAAAAAAATTCAATAATACTGAATGTTGGGTGCTATATCTAAATGATATCAATGTATCAATATTTGCAGTATTTAATATCCTAAGAGTAGTTGTAATGTACGTGCAATGTCTAAAAATATTGCGATTCGATATCGAGTTTTCAACAGTTTCAAAAACTATTTTCCACCCCCACTAATAACCTGAAATGTTTGCAAAATGGCAGAATTGATCTACCCTCAATCTTATCGCTGATGGGGTTATAATAACGCATAGATGATGATTCATCTAATTTCCTGAGAACATTTGTATATGTCGTTCATTTGCCATTTAAGGACACGCCCTGTTTATCACAGCGACCTGTATAACAAATCACAAAATTGTTCCCATTTCGCTGCACCATTTTGCCAATATTTCAAACAAATGACAAAAAGTATACCCCTTTGCATGGCGACGTGCAGGGGTGTATGTCAGAGAGGGTGATGGTGGTTAGTCTGTGAAATCTCAACAATTATTCTGATGCGTCATCTGGTTTATTTTTTTTCACATTTTTTGCTGCTGCTGCTGTCCTTCCACTACAACAAACACTCATTTTACTACCCCCTCAGTGGTTCACATGCTTTGCTATTGTCAGATTTAACAATTCACCCCCAATGGAAGGCAGGCGAGCAGTCAGTCAGCACGTCTGTCGGACAGGCATACAAAAACTGAGCAGCAAAATGAGTATATGGGGCATAAGAGGGAGCAGGGGTGGCATACAGACCGTGGCGTATAAAATCCAAAAACCTCAGACCTTTCAGCTGAACCTCTCTGTGAGTGTGTCCGTGCCGTGCTGTGTCAGAGCTCTGCTGCTCTGTAGCAATGTGAAATGAAATGAACGACAGGTGAATAGTTTCCCTTTGTGCGCACATTTCTAATTGGATTTATCGTTTCTGTGCTATGTTCTGTTCTATTCTAAGAAAAAATTCAACGAAATCTATGGAAAATGAATCGTGGCAACTTTTTTTCAGTTCCATCATCAGCTTTGACATTGTTGTTGCTCTTGTTGTGATTATCGTTGTTCTTGCTTTTATTATTGTTATTATTATTGATGTTGTTGTTGTTTTATTGTTGTTTTTGTTGCCTGCCTGGTGTTCAGTCTATAGGTTTGCTTTAATGGTCTTCTGCTTTGTTCTTCTATTCTGTGCAAGGAATAGAACAAAATTGCTCTTAAATATAATTTCGATTTAAGATAGATTACCCTACAGTGGGCAAGGCGCAAGTTCTGAGTCTCTACAATTATAGTATAGATAATAGGACCATGTTTAATGTTTATACCTTTCACCATATATATATATATATATAATATATTCCTGATCAGCGTAATATTCTGTGACGATTTAGCCATGTCGGTCTCTCTGTTGTAATCACAATAGCCTTTAAACGAATTGAGGTAGATCGCCAAAATAAATGCATAGAGTTGCATTTTGTCTGCAGGCAGGCCAAATTCGATAATGGGTTATATCAGAGCACGTTTAGGCATAGGCCCCATCAGGGCTGTATACAGGATTTGGTTTCGGGGGGTTCATTTTGCTAGTACAAAGTGAAAAAATTTGCTGTTGCAAACATAAATTTACTGTGAAATAAAAGTTTTTGGGGGCCCGTTTTTGGGGGGTAGCTCTCATATAAGCGTACCCCCTAATTTTCAGTATTTTGGGATTTGAGTGCATTTTTTGACGGAATTCACTGTAATTAAGTAATTTTTATTGAGTAGCAAATCCGTCCATTAACAATTATAAATAAGGTAAATTTTTCGGGTAGCTACCATATAAGGGTGCCTAATCGCCCCCAACTTTTTTGGGTATTTTGGTGTTCTTGTGTGCGTTTTCCAACCGAATTCGCTGAAATTTGGTACATTGGGTTCTTATTGGGAACCAATTTTCTCAACTAAAAATTATAAATATAGGCCCTTTTTTCTGCTAACCCCCATATAACGGTACCGACCAATTTTCAGTATTTGGGGGGTTTTAGCGTATTTTTCTGCCGATTTGGCTGTAATTTAGTACTTTGTCTCCATAAAAAATTATAAATATAGGTCATTTTTCGGGTAGCCCCAACTAAGAGTCCTCAATTTGACATAGCACCTCATGTAGTGATTACTTCAAATGTTCGGCAATTCCTACACGATGTAATCAATATTGGTCCCGCTTTAGGTATATCCTCAAGGTAGCTACACATATTTTTTTCTGCAATGACAATTTTCATATTGAACCAGCAGCTTCTACCCTATAATAGGGTATATTTGTCAAACTGGCGCCCAACGTGAGAAAAATGGTTTTTTCATATTTCCAAAATATTCAAACTTGTCGTTTGATGTAAGGTGCCTTAAATGCCAACATTGCCAATTTCCCTGCAGTTTAGCTTTCCCTACAAGTTTGTCTTTACCTTCAGAGTGGCTGTTAGTAGATTTTATTTCATTTGTGGGATGGATGGGTTTTTTCTGACGTTTCAGTTTATTTTTTCTTTTTTATTTCAGTTAGCTTAGCAGTTGTTGTTATTGTTGTAAATTCATGTTGCCTTGGCCGATTCTGTTCTCGGTTCTGTTCACGTAGATGAGGGTGGATTATGTATACAGATGTTTGGCAGATGTATATAAGGGCTATATACATAGGTACACAGACCATAGCAAGCAGTATATAAAGGTTTATACAGGTCTTAAATTTCCTCTGCCCTCAAAATGAAAGAGTGCTCTGCTCAGATGTTCTTCTGATAAATTCTGCTGGGTATCCTCTGCCATCGAATGTAACCTGCAGTTGGTTGAGTGTACGATACGGTGTGGCGTGGTGCTGCTGATGGTTGATGTTTTTCCAAGTTAACGTGCCGTGTCGTGGCGTGTGTTCATTCAGGGCTTGATGTCGAGGGTAGTTGG
Source organism: Musca vetustissima (assembly GCF_032173495.1). Lineage (NCBI taxonomy): Eukaryota > Metazoa > Arthropoda > Insecta > Diptera > Muscidae > Musca > Musca vetustissima. The sequence goes on along the minus strand of NW_026880743.1, from coordinate 23,384 downwards.
AAACAGAAAAAAAAACTTTCGTTGATGGCATTTTATGGGTGGATAATGATGTAAGTCTCGGAGAGTGTGGGTCGGAGGAGGTTTGTCGCACAGGATGTTAGTTGGTTGTGTGGCAGGGGGACACACAATTACCAGGTGAAGGGGTAAAGGTGGCTTGGTTATCGTAGTAGTGGTGGTCGTGGTGCTTTAGTTGTTGTATGGTATCTGTAATCATTATTTATTTGCTAATGTCTAGAGTTGTTGTTGCTGTTGCTGCTACATTCACATGATGTAAATGGGGGAGGATAATTTATTTCCAAGAGCTATAGGGAGCAATGAAATAACCAGTAAAATTCTACTCTCAGATAGTTATCAGAAAGGATAAATAAAAAATTGTCAGCCAGAAAAAAATATGGAGTTCGACAAAACGAATAAAAATGTGAAAATCAATAGGAATTGTTCAACGGAGGTCAAAGCATATTTCCTGTAGGGAAATTATCAAAATGAAGGCATAATGTACCGATACAAAAAAATACAGAAATTCGGAATAAATATGTATAATGTTCAACGTGCACATTCCATGTATTTAGTTTCTCCCTAGGGTCGCATAAACCTCCACTCCACATGGTATGACCATCGATTTGCGGCATACGTTACATTGTTAAACTGTGCAAATAGTAGGGCCTGTCATTAAGGCGAATTTAGACAACAGTAGTATTGGGGATCCCCATTTGCACTAAGCTTTCATTTCATTACTTTTGGAATTCATTTGCAAGTGTGTTCGTGTATTTGTGAAATTAAATAACAATATTGTTCCGTAAGAAAAATGTGTTGGGGGTCAAATCCGATAGCTGTGTATAGCCCAGCAATGACTTTGAAATTTCATTACAGTAGTGTAAATTGGCGCCACATAATTACATCTTTAGAAAGGATAAAAAATTAATGGAATGTTTGAAATTATATTTGAAAGAGGAATGTAGTTTTGGTAAATCTTCTAAAGAAATACAGTACATAAATACACATATTTTATTGGTTACTGTCGAACATTTTTAATGTTGGGGTCATATAAATATTGTCACTCCGTTTGCAGCAGCTCAAAATATTCGTCGAATAAAGTATATATTTGTTCTTGATCACAATAAAATTCTATATCGATATAGCTAAGGAATAAATCGATAATCTGTAGCACAATATATACTTATCACGGGACACCGCTGGGAGGTATGCTGTCACCACTATTAATAGTTTCTTAAGGAACTTAAACGAGGAGGGGATTGAATCAGTCTGTAATAAACGAAAAGTGTAATTTGAAAAAGGTCCAGAGAACATGCTGCCAAGGTATATTTGGGGCAATGCGGACAACAAAAATCGGACGAAAAATATGAAAACTTTCGAAATTTTGTATGGAAACTATATATAAATCCGAATCGATGTGTACCTACATTAATACGCAATACAAAATGTTGTCTCAGTCGGACAAACCTTGAAGTTTGGTGCATTACATCCGATCGGAGCCGACTCCATTGAAACTTAACCCATTTTATTCTAGATTCAAATCAATACGCTATGCTTAATTTCGTTTCAATCGGAAAAATTTTGGAGTTAATTCTTAATTCAGTACGCTGTGAAAAAATTTGTCTCAATCGGGCGTGTCCTGAGAGTTTTGTGCACCATTTACATAAAAACGAACGGAGATGTCGGAAGCTATATCGAAATCTGAACCGAGTCCGATTCCAAAATTTCGCATACATCAATCAGGACCTAATTCAGGTCCTAATATGTTGCCTCAATCGGACAAATATTGGTATTTTGGTGCACCATTTAAATAAAATCGGACGAATATATATGAGAGCTATATCTAAATCTGAACCGATTTCCCCCAATATCAACAGGGTTCGTCCTTGGGCGAAATAAACTCTCCGTGTTCAATTTCATTCATTTCGGATCATAAATGCGACCTGTTCTTTGTTTACAATTTAACATAAACAGACGAACGGACATGCATAAATGGACTCAGGACGTGATTCTATGCATATTCTCAAAAGGAATCATGTGTATATCTCGTTTCCTTTTGCATGTTACAAACACATGCATAAAGACATAATACCCTGTACCGCAGTGTGGTGATGGGTATAGTGAAACGGCCGTCACAGATTTAAAATCGATACCGGACACAGTAGACTGCCCAAATATATAGGGCAGGCTACAATCGAATCAAAAATTCAAATAAAATAACCGACCTAAGGGGTGTGAAGGAAGAGACTGAATAACTTCACTAAAACCACAGAATTTGTTGAAGCTTAGGGAGATAAAATCACACAACAGGTCTTTTTACTGGACATGAATTGGTTTTTACATAGAACCCACATGTTCGGAATCTTGAGGTTTTTATACGCATTTTTTACCAAAGTGGATGTGATTATACATTTTGGATTATTGAATGGTGAACAAATCTTAGCCGATAGATGGACCCGAATTTTGTCCTTCACCACGGCAGCGGCTACTCGGCCAGTGGCTGTCAGCCCAGTTATATATGATTGTATTCTTTTTTTTTGTTTTGGGAGCAACATATACTTGCTTCGGATTCTTTTGGTTCGTGTCGAGATCTGTTCATTTTACCAGAACAAAATTGATCCCAGCACTGACCATTGAGCTTCGTCGATATATCCGGTAGATCGCAAGGTCAGTGAACTCAGGTTGGAAGTCAGTAGATTAGTCGCAGCGGAATAAATGGTTAGAACACCTGAAGAGTTACAACATCGGCAGCATGTGTAAGTCAACTGTGGACAACGGTTAAGTCGGTAAGAAGTCGCAAGTCGCATTTAACGACGAAACTGTGAATGATTCGAAAAGATACACCAGTTGTTTTCACCGACAGTTTGTCGGGCATCCCGAGAGCGAAAGGATACTTGAGGATATGTAGAGTACGAAACCAGAACAGGAGGTGTCATAGAACAGTGTTAGCAACGTTTGACCTATCAAAAGCCTTTGAAACATGCCACACTGTTTGAGGACATGGAGAATACTTCCCTCCGGCTAAGTTTGAATTAGAAGAAGAAGTTCAAACCCCGTACAATAAAACAGGGAGTTCCTCAGGGAACCTTTTTACCTTTCTTTGTTTTACGCGAGGAATATGGAAATATCCGCCACGAAATCTTCGGCCACATTATTAACCACATGGATGGCGGAGATGATACCGAGGTCGAGGGGAATACAATTCCGACAATCAACTACCCCAAAATACTCGGGGTCACATTTGACAGCACGTTCAAATCGTCCGCGCAAATACAGCAATCTGGAATAAGTTCAAAAGTAGACGTTCCTGAACTCGCTTGCGGGCAGCACTTAGGGGACAGAAAGGGAAACCTTTTTGGCCTCTAACAAAGCGATAGGTCAGTCTGTGAATAGCTGTGCGATCCCAGTGGTCTGCGAATACTTATGTTACGCAATGTAGAAGTATTCAGACCTGTCAGAACGCCGCCCTGAGAACTGGAACAGGGTGCCTCCTCATGACACCAGTGGCACATCTTCATGAATAGACGAAGATCCTTCCCTTACGTCAGTATAGTAATACGCTTTTGTTGCAGTACGTGCTCGATTGCATCCTAAACTGATCCATTTTAGAAAAACTGGCGCCCAACGTTTCCATAGTCATTTTACGATGTCATTACATCTCAAGGAGGAATTGTTGAAAATTTTCAATAAAATTGTATGGAAAATTGGAAATTGTATATAGAATCAAATCTACTGTAAATCTATATGCCAGAAGTAGATTCAGTCACAATTCCTCTAGCTTACGACTCAAAATTGTTACCACCCCTCTGAGATGGTTATCTTCTGTACCCTCACAAACTATGGGTGGATGAATGAATCGATGGATGAGTGTTTCTATTTTACGTTACGTTCTCCTTCTTCTTCGCTATTCTCGCCTCTGTCTGTCGTCTTCTATTTCAGTTCAATAGAAATTCAGCTCAATCAATATTTGCCAAAGATCATAAATATTTTATGAATTGTTACGAGGTCATTTTTGGTTCTCGTCGTTATTCGATTCCCGCTGAAAGGTAAATAAATATTAAAGTAATAAAAAAGTATTGTCTAATGATTGTGTCGTACGGTTTGGTTCGTTTGGCTGTTGATAGAATGAGGAGTTGTTAATAAATGAGTTGGTGTTGCTGTTGTCGTCGTCTTCGTTTTTATCATTGTTGTAATTGAACAACAGTAGGGGATTGTCTTACAGAAATTTTCAATGATTTGCAGAGGTCTGCAACAATATTGAAGGTTGCGTTTAATCTATGACTATTGCCAATAAGAAATTTGTTCTTGTAGTTTTATATTCGATAATATATATAGCAAAAATAATCTTTCAAGGAAAAAATATAATCTGTAAATCTGTATACAAAGGGGGAGTAATTCACTATAAATCAAATTAAATATATAATTTTAGAAGAGTTCTAGTCGGTGGCATTATAAATTTTCAAAATCGGTGCAATACTTATAGGAGGTATTATAAAGAAAACTTGGCCAAAATCTTAAAATTATTGTAAATATAAAATTTCAAAAGCGTAACTTACCCCCTAGGAAAGAGAAATACCAAACGAAAGGCCAATAAGGAAGAAAAGTAATCTTACCACCCTAATAACCGGATGTAAATTTATATAGCGGTTATTTAAAAAGTGAATATATTCCGCCAAGCAAGGTAGTCTGACAACCTGCAACCTTAGAGTTTTACTCCCCACTTACTAAATCTATCAATGAAGATATTGCTCCAAAGCAAAAATTTCCGGCTTATCAAAATATTATTTTTAGACCCCAATCCATGAAATCCATGCCAGTTAAATTGCGAAATCGATAACAGTCTTTTCACGGTTTTTAGCCTCATTTATAATCCAATCGATTTCTAATCATGTTTCGGTACACTTGAATTTCCTTATTCAGTTTTCCAAGTCACTGTAATTTGATATTTCATTTTCCCATATAAGCACCTACTAGCTGACAATTTACAAAGTATATTTTTCAGGGTAAAAACTATTCAGTTTTTGGAGAAACTGGCGCCCAACGTTACCGTAGTTTTAAAAAATTTTTGAAAACCCCTTATTTTTGTATGCCATTAAATCTTAAGGATGAATTGTTGAAAATTGGTAATGAAAGGATATGAAAAATTGTAAGTGGTATAAAGAAACATTCCCCGATATTTAGAATTCTTAAGCTATTTTGTCTCAATAGAACATATATTTAGTATTTAGTGCCCCATTTGCATGAAATCGAACGAACTATATATAAATACTAGCGATGTGCCCGCTACTTCGTATGCGGAAAGGAAATACAAAACAAATAAAAAATACTGTATAATTTGTTGTGCTGTAATTACGAATTCCACCTCTATTCATACATCTAATATCAAGTTTATTACCATTCGGTACTTTTAGTACTCATAGGTACGAATTTCCAAAACTATCTCAATCCTGCTTTCAGATAGAAATCGTAAGTTCAAAATTAAAAATTCAAGCTCTATTCATTCACCAAAATCCTAATTGTACCAGTACATTTCGTACCCATATTCCAAAAATATCTCAATCCTACACTCCGACAGTAAAAGTAGGAATTTCTTAAACCATTCTGTACTTTTCATACCCATATTTCAAAAATATCTCAATCATACACTCCAACAGTATTCCTAGATGCAACTTTCAGGATTTCTACCTACCTACCTGTGCTCTAATGTCAAAATTGTACTAAATTTAGTACTTTCCAAAACTAACTCATGTACTCCCATAATAATATTAAGTCTAAATTTAAAGATCCCAGCTCTATTCGCTCTCCAACATCCAAAATGTACCAAATTTAGTACCATTTATTACTTTTCTTGGACGTAAGTTTTCAAAACTTCCCCAATTCAACATACCAACAGTCATTTTAATTCCAAATTGTAGAATATCTGTCCTATCCGTTCACACAAATTCAAATTGTACCATATTTAGTACTTTTCGTACTCAAAAGTACGAATTTTCTAAACTACCTCAATAATGTTTCTAGCAGTAATCTTTACTGAAATTTTAGGTTTCCATTTCTATCCATACAACCAAATCTAAATTATACCAAGTTTAGTACCCTTTGGTACAATAGTTGTTTTAATCCCGAATTTCTGGATTCCAGACCTATTCGTTACCACAAAAACAAATTATAAACCAGTGAGCGGAGCAGTACAGTCGGACGGGGCCGACCATACGATACCCTACACAACTACCACAGAATTCTATTTTGCAGATATTTTGCAGATTTTTATTCCGAGCCTGGGTAATATTTTGTGATTCCCTTCAGCGTGGGTTGTGTGTGATGTTCGGTGTTTAATTTTTGCCTATAGATTTAATCGAAAAAAAAAACACAAGAAGTAATAAATAAGTCTTAAAGGCGTTGTCCTTGAACATACCTGGATCCTCATGGAAAATTTCAAAGCGATCAGCGCTATATTTCCGCCCTCTAGTGTGGTAATGTGTTTCTAAATAATATCTGAATACACCTGTAAATATTAAGGTATAACTCCCACATCCGAGTACATACGACAACATAATTGGTATCAATTTAAAGGTCAACTACTCCTCTTGGATATACTCTCAACTTCTCGGGCATATGTCCTTCAGGAGCAAGTATATACGCCCCAGAATAAACATTTTGTAATTTTTCACACAAAAGTCAGGGTCCATTTGACCCTCCAAATATTGACAGATCTTTATCAAAACATGCATGCTTATTCTTTGGCCCGAACCCCTTCTCTATGTAAAATTTCACGATGTTCGGATCATAATTGCGGCCTCTGGAGCGACCAGAAAAATCGACAAAAATTTAGTATTTGGTCCATTTCATTCCCTAAATATTAACCGATCTTTACCAAAAACAATAGGGGTCTTCATTGGCCAGAACCCGTCCTACATGCAAAATTTCGTGAAGATTGGTCCATAACTGTGGCCTGTATCGTGTTTACAAATTATAATGGACAGACGGACGGACGGACACACATGTCTAGATCGACTCAGCTAGTCGAGATATGACGATCGGTATACTTAAAGGTGGGTCTAGCACCAATATTTCGCGGCGTTAAAAACTCTTGGGGCTGCACAAAGCTATAATATCCTGACAACATAGTTGTGTAGGGTATAAATATTTGGTACCATTTAGTATTTTATGTTCCCATAATTACGACTTTCCTAAACTACCTCAATCCTACACTCCAAAATTAATTTTAATTCCAACCTTCTGGAGTTCAGTTCTATCCGTTCACACATAATCAAGTTGGACCAAATCTAGTACGATTTAGTACACATAAGTACTACGCTTCCATATATTAATTCTATATATTTTCGTACACATAAATACTAATTTCCAAAGACGTCTCCATAGCTTAATCCTAATTGTACTAAATTTAGTTGTTTTCGTACCCAAAAGTACGAAATTCCTAAACTACCTCAATCCTACACTCCAATACTCATTTTAATTCCCAATTTGAAGATTCCAGCTCTATCTGTTCACCTAAATCCAAAATGCACCAAATTTAAACACAATAGTCCTAATTCCCATTTTCAGGATTCCATCTCTATACGCTCAAATAAATGCAAATAGTAACAAATTTATTACCATTAAGTCCCTTTTAGACATCTTTCTAAAAATTCATCAGTGCCCACATTCCAAATTTCAGAATTCTAGCTCTTCCCGTTCGCCTTATACAAAGGGTACCACATATGGTACATTTTAGTATTTTTCGTTCTCTTCTAGTGAGAAATTTCCAAAAACCCAACCTTGTCTCACGCCTACATAGCAACAACAACTCATATTCAAAATTTCAAGGTTCTAACTTCAGCCGTTTCGTCTGGGCGATGATCTGCCAGTCACTCACTTAACACTAAGTTCTTTTATATATTAAAGATGTAGGAACTATTATAAATCTGAACCGATTTCCGTCAAATTCAATTACAGTCTCATTTTCTAACCCAAGCGGCTGTAATTAAGCATTTCGGTTTTTTTGGTGCAATTTGGTTACGCTCAGTTTCGGTATATTTAGGATGTCAGCCGCATTTTCCAAAAAATAGCCTGTAATTTCTTGAATGGTTAAAAGTTAATTTGGTACGCAGAGTTCTTGGAGTGTAAAAGATTTTTGAAGAACATTTTCAATATAGGTCCACGTTTTTTACATAGCCTCATAAAAATTCCCCTGTTGTGGGTATTATGAAGATTTTAGCGTCATTTTCCTACTAAAGGGACTGCCATTTAATATTTCGGTTCATTTGGTGGACGGAAAACATCTCAGCAGAAAATATGCATAGCCCCCATAGAGGTCACGCCCAGTTTAAGTATTTTCAGATCTATGTCTGTAATTTGTATTATATTGTATCAAAGAAGCATTTATTTATTCTTATTTGAAGGCAATTTTTTTTCTTATTACCTTAATTTTTATGGCTGAACACATCTTATCTCCTACAGAATATATAAAAAAACGACACCCTTAAACCCGCCATCATCATTCAACACCCCAACTCAGGGGTATCGGCTACTCATGAGACAATTCTGAAACTTTATAACGGGGAAGTTTTTGTTTTCTAGCTGATCAATTAAAGTCAAGTAAACATCTACAGAATCGGTTATCAGCTGCAGCAACAAAGTCAACATTATTGATTGCACCCCAATTATAATTCAGTCTAATCTATATTGGCACCAACCGAACACGGCCGGTAGGGCAACAAAACAAAAAAGCCGGCAAAAAAAATAATGCACTGGTGGAAACGAAATCATAAATGAAGTATTCATAGTAAATTCCGCTATCTCTTCTCGGTTTTCGCCATCAAAGCGATATCAACCGGTCGGGAATGATGACTTCTTCAAGATTACATTGTATATCTTCACGATTGAATTTCGATGGGTATACACGTATGTATGTGTGCGGGATTTTTCTATATCTGAATGTATGTGCAAATGTCTGCTTCTTAATTACGTCTTGGATTTTGGATTCATTCCATTTCGGGGCATTTGAACGACAGAAAGGCACGTGTAGATACTTTCAGCTTACCTCAGCGTTTGCTCAGTTCTAAAAATGCAATGAAACAGAAAACTATTACCGAATTGGGAAAGCGGTAGGCTGGGAGGAGGTGGCAGAAGGTGAGTCGTATAGGAAAATCTGCAAACAGAAGAGGAAACGAAATACAAAAACATTTGAAACGATTTACGAGAAAATGATACATCACGATTTTGCAAATAAGTAGAAGATTGAATATTTTGTGCAAAAAATATTTTTAATTTGTTACTGAACCTCCTGACGTTGTTAGAATGAAAAAATGAAATCGGAACAGATTGAATTTTAAATGCATTTTATGATGACAAAGCTCTTAGAAAATTGAAAAAAGAAACAATACGGAAAGGCCAAAAGTCGACCAGGCCGACTATATGAAATCATACTCCATCAACGGGTTTATTATTAAAAAAAATTAACAATTTTCCTCTGTAATGATTTTTATTGTATACTGTATAATATTCCGACGATCGGACCAATGTAGCATCTTTAGAGAACCATTTACACGAAGTCCAACAAAAATAAATATGTGATGTATGTCTACATATGAACCAACTTCTACCAATCCATATACATGTAATTCGAACATACATTCAACATTTCATGTTAATCGGGCAAATATATACTGATACAAAGCAAACATGGCAAACATCGAAAGAAAAATTTTCTAATCTGAGCTGATTTTAACAGAACTAAAAATGTTAGACCCAATTTTAATTCCTGTGCCAAATTTCGTCGCAATCATACAATCTGTGGATAATTGGTGCATCATTTAAACCAGTAAGGAAAGTAGTAAAGTCGGACGGGCCGACTATATGATACCCTTCACCACTTTGGGTATATTCAACAGATGAATCCACACAGACGTAAAAGGACCATTAACACAATGGATCCATAAAAATCTCATTCTGCAACATATGCTAAATTTTTCATTTGTTCAGATATAGGGTTGCTTCTTACAAAGGGACAAAATTATGTAAATCAATTTAAAGAATATATATATATATATATATACTAGCGGGCCCGGCAAACGTTGTCTTGCCTGGCAATATTTATACCCTACACATAATGTGGAATGTACAGATCTTTGTAATACTTTGGTATTTATCAGAGCACACATAAAGTGACATTAGCGATTTTGGTTGCTATTTTTGCATTCTTAAGTTTCGGTGGTTATACATTTATTGATATTTGAATTCGTGGAAAAATTTTTAAATTTAATAAATTTAAATGCATATATAAGATTGACTTTCGAATTTAACACAACGGTAGCCCAATATTAAGTTAACTTTTCTAACCTTCCACTATTTAAGATAGAGCTATGAAATTTGCACATACGGTACCACCAATATTTAAAAGAATTGCTTCTAATTTAATAATAGGGATACTTATTGAGTTGAAAATCTCATTACATATAAAAGTACTCCACATTTTTCGATGATGTGAGTGATTGGGGAACGTTGTTAAATCTAATCAACAGCAATTTGGCATTTAGTTGTTTTATTTTGTAGAATGCATCCTACTAAAATGATCGATATTGGTCAACGGTACCCACAATATTCGGTATTTTGGATATTGGTCCAAGTTTACGAGTAGCCCCCATATAATGGTATCGCCCATTGTTCGGCATTTTCTCATGTGGTCTTAAATCTTCCTACCAAAAATTAATATCTATCCATTCCCATTGTAGGAGCTGTATTGTCATTCCGGGTTATTGGAGAGTAAAACACATTTTTACGGAAAATGTTATATTTGGAACTAAATGTTGTATGTTTTGATATATCTCCTACGTACAGATCCTGCCCCAATTTTGGTATTATAAAGACTTTGACCGTATTTTCTTATAAAGTTGGATTGCTGTGAATAAAAAGCTTCTTCCCAGTATGCACTATGGCTTTAACGTTTATTTCCCGCTTAATGTTCGTTATGTTGATGTTAATACCACCGTCGTCCAACCTGAGTTTGTATTATTTTGAACATTATTTTTTCGGAGCACATAATGCTGTAACATAGCCCTCATGTAAAAATCTCGACCATTTAAAGACATCTACGCTGAAAAGTATACAAAGTTCGATCTTAACGACGATTTTGCTTGTCATTAGATGTCCTAATTTAATTTGAGGCATTGATATTTTGAGGCATTTGTGAATTAAATGCTTTTGATTTTTTAATATTGCTGTTTTTTAGCTATTCTCTTTCCAGTTGAGGATAATGAGATAAATTTGCAAAGATAATATTCTCGTATATTAGTTTTCTCTGTGATACACATTATATATTCGATGCCGAAATATATGCGAGGTGTTGTGTTTATAAGCTCAAAGGTATTGACCAACCATTAGGCATATAACCACCATATTTCCCGTGGCATAGCCACATTTTAGGTACTCTAAGGAACAGCGCGGTCCTATGGAACTATTATTATTATTATTTTCAGGAAAAATAATTTAGATCATGGATCTTGGATTCTGAACTCTATTCAGAATGTCTTCTGATTTTCATCCTTGCGGTTCTCCCAAAATTTACGTGCATATTATGGACAACAAGTTGATAAGTAATTATTTGTTTGTATTCTCACATAAAATAATTTCAATCCAATTGCAAAAAAAAAAAAAATAAATAAAATATTTTGAAAATTATCAATAATTGACAAATGAAGGCTTTAAGGAATGATTCACGAACAATTTAATCCCAAAATATCTCAAAATAACATTTATGATAGCTCAAAATAGCTCGATACTAAATTCGTGGAGATGCAAATATGCATTATAATATTGTTTTGCAAATTTTTCGCGGTTTTCGATTTTTCCCACCTATTAAACCTTCCCTGAAGCTCCACGAACTTTTCAAGACTAATATAAGAAAAAATCAGTTCAGCCGTTCTCGAGTTTTAGCGAGACTAACGAACAGCAATTCATTTTTATATATATAGATAAACTGAACCGATTTCAATGAGACTTTCCAGAGATAAACGTATATTAACTGCAGTTCATTGTACAAAATTGTGTGGCAATCGGACAAACTTTGAGTCTTCAGTGCAAAATTTATTTAAAATCGGAAGAAAAAATATATAGGAGCTATATCTAAATCTGAACCGATTTTCATGAAACTTAACACACATCATTCTAAAGCTAATTCATTACGCTATGCTGTGCAAATCGAAAGATATATATTGACTTTGGTTTACCATTTACATTAAATCGGAGGAAAATATATATGGGAGCTATATATAAATCTAAATCATTACGCTATGTCAATATATATATAGGGACTTTAGTACACCATTTACATTAAATCGGACGAAAATATATAAGTGTGCTATATCTAAATCTAGACCGATTTTCAGGAAACTTAACACACATCATTCTAAATTCAGTTCGCTGTTCCCAATTTCGTTCAAATCGAAAGATATATAGAGATTTTAATACACCATTTACATTAAATCGGACGAAAATATATATGGGAGCTATATCTAAATCTGGGCCGATATTCAGGAAACTCAACACACATCATTCTAGACCTAATTCATTACACACATCATTCTAAAACAAATTCAGTACGCTGTGCGAAATTTCGTGCAAATCGAAAGTTATTTAGGGACTTTGGTGCACCATTTACCTTAAATCGGACGAAAATATATATGGGAGCTATATATAAATCTAAACCGATTTTCACGAAACTTAGCACACATCATTAATTCAGTACGCTGTGCCAAATTTCGTTAAAATCGAGATATATTTAGGGACATTGGTACACCATTTGATCTAAAACTGAACCGATTTTCACGAAACTTAGCACACATAATTCAACGCTCAGTCCGGTGCGCTCTGCCAAATTTCGTGCATATCGAAAGATATTTTGGGACTTTGGTGCATCATTTACCTTAAATCGGACGAAAATATATATGGGAGCTATATCTAAATCTGAACCGATTTTCAGGAAACTTAGCACATATCATTCTAGGCTCACGCTGTGCGAAAATTTGTGCATATCGAATGATATTTAGAGACTTTGGTGCACCATTTACCTTTGCCAAATTTCGTGCAAATCGAAAGATATATACCGTTTACATTAAATCGGAAAAATATATATATGGGAGCTATATCTAAATCTGATTCGATTTTTCCCAATTTCAATAGGGTTCGTCCTTGGGCCGAATAAGAGACCTGTGCCAAATTTCATGCAATTCGGATCATAAATGCGACCTGTACTTTGTTTAGAATTTAACATGGACAGACGGACGGACATGCATAAATGGACATAAAAAGTAATTCTATGCATATTCTCAAAAGGAACCATGTGTCTATCTAGTTACCTTTTGCCTGTTACAAACATATGCACAAAGACCTAATACCCTGTACCACAGTGTGGTGAAGGGTATAATGAAATCGCATATCTAATTCTGAATCGATTACAATTAAACTTAATATACATACGTCATTTAAGGATAATTTTGGTACGTTGCACAATAATTCATATTAATCGGACAACATGTGGGGTTTTAGTAATAAAATATCAAATTTATGAGGATAATGTCATCAATATTGAATTGTGACTGGTCAAATAATCACTCGATTGTGATTAGTGTGATTATTATTACCAACCTTTAGTGTTTTAAATTATTAGTGTTTTAAAATTCACATATGCATTTTACAAATAATTTCGATAGAAATACAAAAAAAAATTATATCAAAAAGTGTTGATACGAGCCAAACCGAATGCTTAATTGTTCTAACAAATGATTGTTCTAATGAAGAATATGTAACTAAATAAATATAAACGAGACAAGGCATAATCGATACGAACCTTTTATAAACGATGGTAAAATTGTTCAGAATCCAAAGTGTTCTTAACGGTCAATTGTTCTTACAGTATGGAATGTATGATTGTGAATGAAATCCTAGTGTCCCTGTTTACCCCTGAAGGACATAGACCCGAGAAGTTGAAAGTATAACAAATAGGAGTGGTTGACCTTTAAATTTATACCAATTATATTATCGTATGGGGTCTATAAGGCAACTTCTTCTGGTACATACCCACCGCAGCTCAACTCTTTCATAAGAGATATATGGATACAATTATCGGCTACATAGACCCATTATCTCTACCCCAATATTCAAACTGACACACTTTTCAAAAGTTATAAATTAAAAATATGCTTCAACTCAATATTCCGATGACCTCCGCAAGCCTAAGGACGAAACCAGTTATATTTATATTCGTTCTTCGAAGACCAATTTATAATAAATTCGGAGATTCAATCATAGGTATTTGATTCTATTTAAAATGATTTTTCAGATTATTACGTTAAATGGTTTTCGAGAATTTGTTGTCTAATTGTGTCGTCAAAAAGTCGCGTCATTTGAGAAGTGCTGAGTGCAAAATGAGTACAGTGTGAGCCATTGATGTAGATGATGCAGGCACTTAAGGTATGTGTGAAAAAATATATTCAGTCCGAAACAGATACTTGAATCCGGCACGTATTACAATACGTTTTCATTTTGTCGCTAAATACTTCTAAAAAGGTAGAGTAGAGTCTCCCCCACCGCGCACTCTCTATCAAAGGAATTTAAAATTTTCATATCCCCTCCCCTCTCTATTAAATGGATTTCAAAAAATTATCATTAACATTTTCAAACAAGCAAAACAAAATCAATTGAATCACCCCTCCCATGATGATCGGAATCGGAATCATGCAACAAGTAGTACTTCTTCTCAGGTTACTTATCGAACATTTGTTGTTGGTTGTATTGTTGTTGTTGTCGTTTTGTACTTTGGCTACTCAAATCCCATGAGCTTGTTCTGATAAGATACCTGAACTACTGTCGTTAACAAAATATTGTTTTTTCTGGTTCACAATGATAATGACGATCGCCATCATCATCATCGTCGTCGTCGTTCTCATAGCTTAATAATGATCAAATGATTTAGTTTTGTTTTTGTTTATTTTTGAATTTGTCTTCTATTTTTTGTTGATTCTTTCTTTTTCAACAGAAATATTTCCGCCTAATGTCCATAAGTCTTATTGACTACCGGTTGATTGAAAAAAAATATTTCTCAATAATATCGATCAGAACAAAAGTCATTTCTTTTTTTAGGGTAGCAGCAAAGGTAGTCATGTCGTTACAGCCGAGGAGGTTTTCCCCCCAAAATGTGGTCTTCAATAATATCTGTCAATTAGGTGACTTTGGTCTAGATATGTATTTTTTCTAGTCTGCTCTTCTATTATTCATATTTGTATTTGTTGTTTGCCAATGACTTAGAGGAAGAACGAAAAAAAAAACAATCTATCGATTGTCGTCACATGAATCACAGAGCATTTCATTGAAAAAAAAAAAGATTTCGGTCGAGATTAGAAATTGATACCAAAACAAAGACGTCTGGCAAAAAACTAATCGAAATGTGATTCTTTGATTAATTTCATTCGTGGTGGAAAACTAATATTCAATGCCTGGCTACATGTGTATACAACAAAAATACTTTTTTGGGTTCGGTCCGATTCCTGTCAATGACAAAGATTGGTTATTAGCTTTGTCGAATTTTCAAGACGTTTTGCCGATTTTTAAAGGGTTCTGATCAAGAAATAAGAAGATGTTTTGATTTGGTCGTCATCATTTGCAGGTCCATCGGGTCTACATACACACTACATATCACACTAGACACCGCAGAAGTCTTAATGTTAAATATTTAATTTTAGTTATTCAAAGGGCACAATTTTATCATAATCATTATGATCGATATTTATTAGTGTTTGTGGATAAAACGTTTCTTGTGCAAGGATCAAGTAAAAGTGGAAAAGGACTATGAAAACATACTAATATCGATATCTTGTCTTTTAGAACCCTATCTAAAATCTTAAGAACGAAATTAGGAGGTCTCTAAAGCTCGTCTTATGATATTTAACTTAGATGAAAAGACACACAAACACTCGAAATAGAAGGATACGTTTTAAAAAAAACATTCCTCATTCGATTTCACTGAGGACAGGTCCTCTCAAAAATAACCTGCATTAGCCGCAAAACAAAGATATAACGCATTTTCATTTATGAACTTTAGAGTTACCAGTTACCAAAAAATTAATCACACTTTTATTTAAAAACTTGACCAATTGCAATTTGTCCTCTGGATTTTTAATATACTTGCCTGCAGGAAGAAAAATATTCGAATCTTCAAATTTGGGGATCCGTGATCCTACGTATGGTTATGATAATGAAACCCTCAGTCTTATGGGAAATTAGGGTATATACACTTTGCTATGTGTTCCATTGGTCCAATTTGGAGTCTATTTACAAATGTTCGTCCGCCTGTCTCCTGTCTGGTACGCACGATAACCCTCGAAGGGAGTAACACATTTGATCCAAATATTCCACATTATAATTTAATCCGAGTTCACAAATATGTTCGAAATTTAGCTTAAAATGAATGTTACAATACAACGAGAACGGAGTATTGATACAGTTCGCGGATATTGATTACAGTTCCGCAAGAAAAAATAAACGCCGAATATGAAAATCGAAAATCAGTAAACATAAGAAAACCAGTAGAGAAAGTAGTAAAGTCGGACGGGGCCGACTATATGATACCCTTCACCACTATGGGTATATTAAACAGGACTATTAACATGAAATTGGATGAAATAATATATGTGATATTTATCTAAATGTGAATCTACCTAGATATATCCATAAAGTATGTAAATCGACTTCAAACAAATATAAATAGGTCATACGTTGGGCTATGTCTGTACTTCTAGAAAACGCAACTACGTAATTCTACGCTCAATTTTTTACGTTGTGCAAAATTTGATGTGAATCTGACTAAAATGAGGAGTTTGATGCGAAAATATATATGGAAGCTCCATCCAAATATTAAGCGATTTCAAGCAAACTTGTCACAGGTTAAGTTATACTAATTTCAGAATGTTTTTTTCCTATTGGTTCCTTGGTGCGTCAATTACTTAAAATACGTGAGCTATATATGAGCGAGCTATATAGAAATCTGGACCGATTTTCTCGAAACTTGGCAGACATCACTCTAGGCTTAATTAAGTACGTTATGCCAAATTTCGTGCAAATCGAAAGATATATAGGGACTTTGGGGCACCATTTACATGAAATCGGACGAAACTATATATGGGAGCTATATCTAAATCTGGACCGATTTTCTCGAAACTTGGCAGACATCATTCTAGGCTCAATTCAGTACGTTATGCCAAATTTCCTGCAAATCGAAAGATATATAGAGACTTTGGGGCACCACTTACATGAAATTGGACGAAACTATATATGGGAGCTATATCTAAATCTGGACCGATTTTCACGAAACTTGGCAGACATCATTCTAGACCTAAATGATTAGGCTGTACCAAATTTCGTGCAAATCGAAAGATATATAGGGTCCGTTTACATTAAATCGGTTAAATATATATATGGGAGCTATATCTAGATCTGAACCGATTTTTTCCAATTTCAATAGGGTTCGTCCTTGGGCCGAATAAGTGACCTATGCCAAATTTCATCCCATTCGGATCATAAATGCGACCTGTACTTTTTTTACAATTTAACATCTACAGACGGACGGACGGACATGCATAAATCGACTCAGAAAGTGATTCTATGCATATTCTCAAAAGGAACCATGTGTCTATCTCGTTTCCTTTTGCCTGTTACAAACATATGCACAAAGACATAATACCCTGTACCACAGAGTGGTGAAGGGTATAAAAATCGTGAGCGGAGCAGTATAGTCGGACGGGCCGATCATATGATACCCTACACAACTGCCACGAGTTTAACTTGATAATATTTTTCGATATTTGCACTCTATTGAAGATTTAAATCATAAGATTCAAAAAGTCTTGCCTTATTTGACACCCAAAATATTGACCGATCATTATCAAAACAGTAATTTTCAACGGTGATGTTCAGCTTATTAAAATCTGACAAACATAAATTTTTCGGTCCATTTCATCCCTTATATATATATATATATATATTCTGATAGGCGTTGTCCTTGACCACAGCCGGAACTTCAAGTAATATTCCATAGCGATCAACTCTTTATTTCCGCCCTCCAGTGTGGTATTGGGTTAATAAATAATATCGCAATACGTAGATACCTGTAAATATTAAAGTATAACTTCCATATCCGAGTAGACACATCACTATAACTGGTATCAATTCAAAGGTCAACCACTCCTCTTGGATATACTATCAACTTATCGGATCCATGTACTTAAGGAATAAATATATACGCCATAGAAGATAAATTTTATAATTTTTCACACAAAAGTCTGGGTTCATTTGACCCGATAAATATTAACCGATCTTTATCAGTTATTCTTATTTTTTCCTGGTCAAAAAACTTTATATGTGTGATATTTTGTGACGTTCGGGTCATAATTGTGGCATCTAGGGCGAACAAAAAATTGACAAAAATAAAGTTGTTGGTCCATTTCATTTCCTAAATATGAACAGATCATTACCAAAATCTTCTTCTTTGGCCAGAACGCGCCCAAATGCCAACAAATACATCCTTATAAACGACGCATTTTTGAAGGACCATTGACATGGAATTGGATAAACTAAAATATGTGTTCTTTATCTAACTGTAAACCGACTTAAATCAATCATAGACATGCCATTCTGCAACCTATTCTACATTTTTCATATGGACAGATATAGAGTCGTTTGTTTGCAATGGGACAAAATTATGTAAATCGATTTAAAGCAAATCTCAATTGGACACACATTGCATTTCTACAAAACGCAATCGAAGCGAACTGATTTCAAGGATTAAGGTTATTCTAACTTTAGTACGTTTTGTGCATATCGGGCATATTTTTGGTTCCTTGATGCGTCATTTTCTTAAAATCGGACGAAAATGTATATATGGAAGCTATATCAAAATCTGAAGCGCTTTCAACGAAACTTGTACGCAATAGGCTATACAAACTTCAGTATGATGTTCAAAATTTTGTCCCTATCGGCCATATTTTGGATCCTTGGTTCATTATTGATTTTATATCGAACGATAATATATACGGAGCTATATATAAATCAGAACCAATTTCAACAAAACTTTCCACAAGTTAGGTTATAGTAACTTCAGTACGTTGTGCAAAATTGTGTGTAAATCGGCCATATTTTGGGGCTTTGGTGCACCATTTACTGAAAATCGATTTTAGGGAAACTTGACACGTGTTATGTTATAGTAACTGCAGTACGTTGTGCAAAATTATGTGTAAATCGGCCTCAATTTGGGACTATGGTGCACCATTTATTCAAAATCGGACGAAACTATATATGGGATCTATATATAAATCTGAACCGATTTCAAAATCACTTAACACACGTTATTTTCTAGTAACTTCAGTCGGCCATATTTTGAAGCTTTGGTGAACCATTTACTGAAAATCGGAGGAATCGATTTCAATAGGGTTCGTCCTAGGGCCAACCAAATGAGCTGTGCCAAATTTCATCCAATTCGGATCATAAATTCGACTGTACTTTGTTTAAAATTTAACATGGACAGTCGGACGGACATGCATAAATCGACTCAGAAAGTGATTCTATGCATTTTCTCAAAAGGAACCATCGGTCCATTTTCGATTTATTTTCGTCAATAACAATCTTTCAACTAAAACGAAAAACAAATGGTTTAAGCACTTAGTTTGACAAATGTCAAATTACAGTCCCATACTTCTTAAACCACGAAACCCTGTACATATTTTTAGATGGATATACTTCAATATAAACAAAGAAATAAGTTATATTCATAATTCATGCAATTATATAAGATTTATTGTTCTTATTTTTGAAATTAGCATTTTCGAGTTTTTCTTTGGCAGATGAAATACAATTCGAATTATGTTTTGGAATTTTCTCCAAACAGAACATGTTTAAAGAAAGAATTCATTTCGAAGTGACAATTCAGCGAAGAAAGCAAATTTAAATAAAGCTTGAAACGAATAGGAGGGTACTCTATAATCCCAAGAGTTTTTCCGATTGTTCTATATTAAAGACAAAAATAAAAGATCAGCATATTCTTCGCAAAACAAAACTTTGAAGAAGCGATCTTTCGAGCAATATATGCCAACAGTCAGTAGTTGGTAACATTAAGGAATCAAATCTACACACATCCCCTTCATTGTCCCAAATCCATTGCCAAATTTTATATACCACACCACATGTGGACACAAAAAAAAAACTACGACACATTTGAATAATATTGAAATTTGAGACGAAAACATCCATTCGAGTTGTTTGTATTTATTTCATTTATTTTTTTCAATGGGGGAGTTGTGAGTGGCTCATCTTTTCAGTTTTATTATTTATTTCAGACTAAATGATGCCATTACGTAGTCATTAGGAAGACACGTAAACTTAGATAAAAGCAAATAAAGAAACCGCTGAAACATGATTTGAGAGACCAGGTAGACGGAATATTGCTCTGTCATTAGCGAACAATTTATTTTTTTCGTTTTGTTTTCAAAGCTGGCAATTTGTTTGCCGGTGCTACTGTTGCTGGTGGCGCTTAACTTTTTTTATACCCTCCACCATAGTATGGAGGGTATATTAGTTTTGTTTTTCCGTTTGTAACGCATCGAAATAATCATTTCCGACCCTATAAAGTATATATATTCTTGATCAGCGTAAAATTCTATGACGATCTAAGCATGTCCGTCTGTCCGTCTGTCTGTCTGTCTGTTGTAATCACTCTAGCGTCTAAACGAATTGAGATAGAGCCCCAAAATTTTGCATAGAGTCGTCTTTTGTCTGCAGGCAGGTCAAGTTCGATGATGGGCTATATCGGTCCACGTTTAGGCATAGCTCCCATATAAGGGTACCTCCCATTTTTCGGTATTTTGAAGTTCTTAAGCGTGTTTTTCAACCGAATTCGCTGAAATTTGGTACATTGGGTTCTTATTGGGTACTAAATGCCTCCACAAAAAATTATTAGTGTAGGTCCACTTTTTCTGGTAGCCCCCATATAACGGTACCTCCTAATTTTCGGTATTTTGAGGTTCTTGAGCGCGTTTTTCAACCGAATTCGCTGAAATTTGGTACATTGGGCTCTTATTGGGTACCAAATGTCCCTACTAAAAATTATATATATAGGTCCAATTTTTCTGGTAGCCCCCATATAAGGGTACCTCCCCATATCCAGTTTTTGGGGGGTTCTGACCGTATTTTTTCACCGAATTGGATGAAATTCGGTACTTTGAGTTCTTATTGGGTAGCAAATCTTTGTACTAAAAATTATAAATATAGGTCAATTTTTTCTGGTAGCCCCCATATAAGGGTACCCCCCAATATTCGGTATTTTGGGGATCTTGAGCGCGGTTTCCAACCGAATTCGCTGAAATTTGGTACATGGGGTTCTTATTGGGTACCAAATTTCCCCTCTAAAAATGATAAATATAGGTCCACTTTTTCTGGTAGCCCCCATATAAGGGTACCTCCCAATTTCCAGTTTTTGGGGGGTTTTGACCGGATTTTTTCACCTAATTGACTGTAATTTAGTAATTTGAGTTCTTATTGGGTCGCAAATCTCTTCACAGAAAATTATAAATATAGGTCAATTTTTTCGGGTAGCCCCCATATAAGGGTACCCCCAATTTTCGATATTTTGAGGTTCTTGAGCGCGTTTTCCAACCGAATTCGCTGAAATTTGGTAATTGTAGTCGTATATGGTAACAAATCTCCCCACCAAAAATTATTAATATTCACCGCTTTTTAGGGGTAGTCCCCATATAACCCCCTTTTTATACCCTCCACCATAGTATGGAGGGTATATTAGTTTTGTTTTTCCGTTTGTAACGCATCGAAATAATCATTTCCGACCCTATAAAGTATATATATTCTTGATCAGCGTAAAATTCTATGACGATCTAAGCATGTCCGTCTGTCCGTCTGTCTGTCTGTCTGTCTGTTGTAATCACTCTAGCGTCTAAACGAATTGAGATAGAGCCCCAAAATTTTGCATAGAGTCGTCTTTTGTCTGCAGGCAGGTCAAGTTCGATGATGGGCTATATCGGTCCACGTTTAGGCATAGCTCCCATATAAGGGTACCTCCCATTTTTCGGTATTTTGAAGTTCTTAAGCGTGTTTTTCAACCGAATTCGCTGAAATTTGGTACATTGGGTTCTTATTGGGTACTAAATGCCTCCACCAAAAATTATTAGTGTAGGTCCACTTTTTCTGGTAGCCCCCATATAACGGTACCTCCTAATTTTCGGTATTTTGAGGTTCTTGAGCGCGTTTTTCAACCGAATTCGCTGAAATTTGGTACATTGGGCTTTTATTGGGTACCAAATGTCCCTACTAAAAATTATATATAGGTCCAATTTTTCTGGTAGCCCCCATATAAGGGTACCTCCCCATATCCAGTTTTTGGGGGGTTCTGACCGTATTTTTTCACCGAATTGGATGAAATTCGGTACTTTGAGTTCTTATTGGGTAGCAAATCTTTGTACTAAAAATTATAAATATAGGTCAATTTTTTCTGGTAGCCCCCATATAAGGGTACCCCCCAATATTCGGTATTTTGGGGATCTTGAGCGCGGTTTCCAACCGAATTCGCTGAAATTTGGTACATGGGGTTCTTATTGGGTACCAAATTTCCCCTCTAAAAATGATAAATATAGGTCCACTTTTTCTGGTAGCCCCCATATAAGGGTACCTCCCAATTTCCAGTTTTTGGGGGGTTTTGACCGGATTTTTTCACCTAATTGACTGTAATTTAGTAATTTGAGTTCTTATTGGGTCGCAAATCTCTTCACAGAAAATTATAAATATAGGTCAATTTTTTCGGGTAGCCCCCATATAAGGGTACCCCCAATTTTCGATATTTTGAGGTTCTTGAGCGCGTTTTCCAACCGAATTCGCTGAAATTTGGTAATTTGTAGTCGTATATGGTAACAAATCTCCCCACCAAAAATTATTAATATTCACCGCTTTTTAGGGGTAGTCCCCATATAACCCCCTTTTTTATATTAAAATAGTTTACTGATTTGTTCCGTGTGTTGCGGTTGGTTAGTCGTTACGGGGAATAGTCAATTTTTACCCTACAAAGACTATTTAGCCATCTGTTGTAAGCATTCCGCCTTCTAGAGATATTGTGATAAAAAAACTCAAACATGATGATAATGAAATATATCGGCAGACATTTAGGCATATCCTCAATATCGTGATACCTCCTGAAGGTAAGAATTGAGATAAACAATTAAAATATTTGGTTCAAAATTGGCATATACCGGTCATTAATTAGGCATAGCCCTCATATGATGATATCCCCAAATATTCACTATTTCCTACACTATGTAGTCAATATTGGTCCCTCTATAGGCATA